>NW_027194493.1:0-126954 GCF_032444005.1 Ranitomeya imitator
AGAAGTCATTTCGAATGACTGGTCTCCAGTGTTGTGAAGAACGATGACTGGTTAAAATTTTTGGTGTGGTTTCTTGTTCAGTCCATAGGCCCTACATCATGTGGCAAACCGGTGAGCATGTGGCTCTATTAGTATAGGAGATACCTGAAAACATATCACACTTTTCATCATAGTGCTTTTACCAATGCATAAAATGCATGGAGAAGTCATTTCGAATGACTGGTCCTCAGTGTTGTGAGAACGATGACTGGTTAAAATTTTGGTGGTTTCTTGTTCAGTCCATTAGCCTACATCATGTGGCAAACCGGTGAGCATGTGGCTCTATTAGTATAGGAGATACCTGAAAACATATCACACTTTTCATCATAGTGCTTTTACCAATGCATAAAAATGCATGGAGAAGTCATTTCGAATGACTGGTCCTCAGTGTTGTGAGAACGATGACTGGTTAAAATTTTGGTGGTTTCTTGTTCAGTCCATAGGCCTACATCATGTGGCAAACCGGTGAGCATGTGGCTCTATTAGTATAGGAGATACCTGAAAACGTATCACACTTTTCATCATAGTGCTTTTACCAATGCAAAATGCATGGAGAAGTCATTTCGAATGACTGGTCCTCAGTGTTGTGAGAACGATGACTGGTTAAAATTTTTGGTGGTTTCTTGTTCAGTCCATAGGCCTACATCATGTGGCAAACCGGTGAGCATGTGGCTCTATTAGTATAGGAGATACCTGAAAACATATCACACTTTTCATCATAGTGCTTTTACCAATGCATAAAATGCATGGAGAAGTCATTTCGAATGACTGGTCCTCAGTGTTGTGAGAACGATGACTGGTTAAAATTTTTGGTGGTTTCTTGTTCAGTCCATAGGCCTACATCATGTGGCAAACCGGTGAGCATGTGGCTCTATTAGTATAGGAGATACCTGAAAACATATCACACTTTTCATCATAGTGCTTTTACCAATGCATAAAATGCATGGAGAAGTCATTTCGAATGACTGGTCCTCAGTGTTGTGAGAACGATGACTGGTTAAAATTTTTGGTGGTTTCTTGTTCAGTCCATAGGCCTACATCATGTGGCAAACCGGTGAGCATGTGGCTCTATTAGTATAGGAGATACCTGAAAACATATCACACTTTTCATCATAGTGCTTTTACCAATGCATAAAATGCATGGAGAAGTCATTTCGAATGACTGGTCCTCAGTGTTGTGAGAACGATGACTGGTTAAAATTTTTGGTGGTTTCTTGTTCAGTCCATAGGCCTACATCATGTGGCAAACTGGTGAGCATGTGGCTCTATTAGTATAGGAGATACCTGAAAACATATCACACTTTTCATCACAGTGCTTTTACCAATGCATAAAATGCATGGAGAAGTCATTTCGAATGACTGGTCCTCAGTGTTTGTGAGAACGATGACTGGTTAAAATTTTTGGTGGTTTCTTGTTCAGTCCATAGGCCTACATCATGTGGCAAACGGTGAGCATGTGGCTCTATTAGTATAGGAGATACCTGAAAACATATCACACTTTTCATCATAGTGCTTTTACCAATGCATAAAATGCATGAGAAGTCATTTCGAATGACTGGTCCTCAGTGTTGTGAGAACGATGACTGGTTAAAATTTTTGGTGGTTTCTTGTTCAGTCCATAGGCCTACATCATGTGGCAAACCGGTGAGCATGTGGCTCTATTAGTATAGGAAATACCTGAAAACATATCACACTTTTCATCATAGTGCTTTTACCAATGCATAAAATGCATGGAGAAGTCATTTCGAATGACTGGTCCTCAGTGTTGTGAGAACGATGACTGGTTAAAATTTTTTGGTGGTTTCTTGTTCAGTCCATAGGCCTACATCATGTGGCAAACCGGTGAGCATGTGGCTCTATTAGTATAGGAGATACCTGAAAACATATCACACTTTTCATCATAGTGCTTTTACCAATGCATAAAATGCATGGAGAAGTCATTTCGAATGACTGGTCCTCAGTGTTGTGAGAACGATGACTGGTTAAAATTTTTGGTGGTTTCTTGTTCAGTCCATTAGCCTACATCATGTGGCAAACCGGTGAGCATGTGGCTCTATTAGTATAGGAGATACCTGAAAACATATCACACTTTTCATCATAGTGCTTTTACCAATGCATAAAATGCATGGAGAAGTCATTTCGAATGACTGGTCCTCAGTGTTGTGAGAACGATGACTGGTTAAAATTTTTGGTGGTTTCTTATTCAGTCCATAGGCCTACATCATGTGGCAAACCGGTGAGCATGTGGCTCTATTAGTATAGGAGATACCTGAAAACATATCACACTTTTCATCATAGTGCTTTTACCAATGCATAAAATGCATGGAGAAGTCATTTCGAATGACTGGTCCTCAGTGTTGTGAGAACGATGACTGGTTAAAATTTTTGGTGGTTTCTTGTTCAGTCCATTAGCCTACATCATGTGGCAAACCGGTGAGCATGTGGCTCTATTAGTATAGGAGATACCTGAAAACATATCACACTTTTCATCATAGTGCTTTTACCAATGCATAAAATGCATGGAGAAGTCATTTCGAATGACTGGTCTCCAGTGTTGTGAGAACGATGCCTGGTTAAAATTTTTGGTGGTTTCTTGTTCAGTCCATAGGCCTACATCATGTGGCAAACCGGTGAGCATGTGGCTCTATTAGTATAGGAGATACCTGAAAACATATCACACTTTTCATCATAGTGCTTTTACCAATGCATAAAATGCATGGAGAAGTCATTTCGAATGACTGGTCCTCAGTGTTGTGAGAACGATGACTGGTTAAAATTTTTGGTGGTTTCTTGTTCAGTCCATTAGCCTACATCATGTGGCAAACCGGTGAGCATGTGGCTCTATTAGTATAGGAGATACCTGAAAACATATCACACTTTTCATCATAGTGCTTTTACCAATGCATAAAATGCATGGAGAAGTCATTTCGAATGACTGGTCCTCAGTGTTGTGAGAACGATGACTGGTTAAAATTTTTGGTGGTTTCTTGTTCAGTCCATAGGCCTACATCATGTGGCAAACCGGTGAGCATGTGGCTCTATTAGTATAGGAGATACCTGAAAACATATCACACTTTTCATCATAGTGCTTTTACCAATGCATAAAATGCATGGAGAAGTCATTTCGAATGACTGGTCCTCAGTGTTGTGAGAACGATGACTGGTTAAAATTTTTGGTGGTTTCTTGTTCAGTCCATAGGCCTACATCATGTGGCAAACCGGTGAGCATGTGGCTCTATTAGTATAGGAGATACCTGAAAACATATCACACTTTTCATCATAGTGCTTTTACCAATGCATAAAATGCATGGAGAAGTCATTTCGAATGACTGGTCCTCAGTGTTGTGAGAACGATGACTGGTTAAAATTTTTGGTGGTTTCTTGTTCAGTCCATAGGCCTACATCATGTGGCAAACTGGTGAGCATGTGGCTCTATTAGTATAGGAGATACCTGAAAACATATCACACTTTTCATCACAGTGCTTTTACCAATGCATAAAATGCATGGAGAAGTCATTTCGAATGACTGGTCCTCAGTGTTGTGAGAACGATGACTGGTTAAAATTTTTGGTGGTTTCTTGTTCAGTCTATAGGCCTACATCATGTGGCAAACCGGTGAGCATGTGGCTCTATTAGTATAGGAGATACCTGAAAACATATCACACTTTTCATCATAGTGCTTTTACCAATGCATAAAATGCATGGAGAAGTCATTTCGAATGACTGGTCCTCAGTGTTGTGAGAACGATGACTGGTTAAAATTTTTGGTGGTTTCTTGTTCAGTCCATAGGCCTACATCATGTGGCAAACCGGTGAGCATGTGGCTCTATTAGTATAGGAGATACCTGAAAACATATCACACTTTTCATCATAGTGCTTTTACCAATGCATAAAATGCATGGAGAAGTCATTTCGAATGACTGGTCCTCAGTGTTGTGAGAACGATGACTGGTTAAAATTTTTGGTGGTTTCTTGTTCAGTCCATAGGCCTACATCATGTGGCAAACCGGTGAGCATGTGGCTCTATTAGTATAGGAGATACCTGAAAACATATCACACTTTTCATCATAGTGCTTTTACCAATGCATAAAATGCATGGAGAAGTCATTTCGAATGACTGGTCCTCAGTGTTGTGAGAACGATGACTGGTTAAAATTTTTGGTGGTTTCTTGTTCAGTCCATTAGCCTACATCATGTGGCAAACCGGTGAGCATGTGGCTCTATTAGTATAGGAGATACCTGAAAACATATCACACTTTTCATCATAGTGCTTTTACCAATGCATAAAATGCATGGAGAAGTCATTTCGAATGACTGGTCCTCAGTGTTGTGAGAACGATGACTGGTTAAAATTTTTGGTGGTTTCTTGTTCAGTCCATAGGCCTACATCATGTGGCAAACCGGTGAGCATGTGGCTCTATTAGTATAGGAGATACCTGAAAACATATCACACTTTTCATCATAGTGCTTTTACCAATGCATAAAATGCATGGAGAAGTCATTTCGAATGACTGGTCCTCAGTGTTGTGAGAACGATGACTGGTTAAAATTTTTGGTGGTTTCTTGTTCAGTCCATAGGCCTACATCATGTGGCAAACCGGTGAGCATGTGGCTCTATTAGTATAGGAGATACCTGAAAACATATCACACTTTTAATCATAGTGCTTTTACCAATGCATAAAATGCATGGAGAAGTCATTTCGAATGACTGGTCCTCAGTGTTGTGAGAACGATGACTGGTTAAAATTTTTGGTGGTTTCTTGTTCAGTCCATAGGCCTACATCATGTGGCAAACTGGTGAGCATGTGGCTCTATTAGTATAGGAGATACCTGAAAACATATCACACTTTTCATCACAGTGCTTTTACCAATGCATAAAATGCATGGAGAAGTCATTTCGAATGACTGGTCCTCAGTGTTGTGAGAACGATGACTGGTTAAAATTTTTGGTGGTTTCTTGTTCAGTCCATAGGCCTACATCATGTGGCAAACCGGTGAGCATGTGGCTCTATTAGTATAGGAGATACCTGAAAACATATCACACTTTTCATCATAGTGCTTTTACCAATGCATAAAATGCATGGAGAAGTCATTTCGAATGACTGGTCCTCAGTGTTGTGAGAACGATGACTGGTTAAAATTTTTGGTGGTTTCTTGTTCAGTCCATTAGCCTACATCATGTGGCAAACCGGTGAGCATGTGGCTCTATTAGTATAGGAGATACCTGAAAACATATCACACTTTTCATCATAGTGCTTTTACCAATGCATAAAATGCATGGAGAAGTCATTTCGAATGACTGGTCCTCAGTGTTGTGAGAACGATGACTGGTTAAAATTTTTGGTGGTTTCTTGTTCAGTCCATAGGCCTACATCATGTGGCAAACCGGTGAGCATGTGGCTCTATTAGTATAGGAGATACCTGAAAACATATCACACTTTTCATCATAGTGCTTTTACCAATGCATAAAATGCATGGAGAAGTCATTTCGAATGACTGGTCCTCAGTGTTGTGAGAACGATGACTGGTTAAAATTTTTGGTGGTTTCTTGTTCAGTCCATAGGCCTACATCATGTGGCAAACCGGTGAGCATGTGGCTCTATTAGTATAGGAGATACCTGAAAACATATCACACTTTTCATCATAGTGCTTTTACCAATGCATAAAATGCATGGAGAAGTCATTTCGAATGACTGGTCCTCAGTGTTGTGAGAACGATGACTGGTTAAAATTTTTGGTGGTTTCTTGTTCAGTCCATAGGCCTACATCATGTGGCAAACTGGTGAGCATGTGGCTCTATTAGTATAGGAGATACCTGAAAACATATCACACTTTTCATCACAGTGCTTTTACCAATGCATAAAATGCATGGAGAAGTCATTTCGAATGACTGGTCCTCAGTGTTGTGAGAACGATGACTGGTTAAAATTTTTGGTGGTTTCTTGTTCAGTCCATAGGCCTACATCATGTGGCAAACCGGTGAGCATGTGGCTCTATTAGTATAGGAGATACCTGAAAACATATCACACTTTTCATCATAGTGCTTTTACCAATGCATAAAATGCATGGAGAAGTCATTTCGAATGACTGGTCCTCAGTGTTGTGAGAACGATGACTGGTTAAAATTTTTGGTGGTTTCTTGTTCAGTCCATAGGCCTACATCATGTGGCAAACCGGTGAGCATGTGGCTCTATTAGTATAGGAGATACCTGAAAACATATCACACTTTTCATCATAGTGCTTTAACCAATGCATAAAATGCATGGAGAAGTCATTTCGAATGACTGGTCCTCAGTGTTGTGAGAACGATGACTGGTTAAAATTTTTGGTGGTTTCTTGTTCAGTCCATAGGCCTACATCATGTGGCAAACCGGTGAGCATGTGGCTCTATTAGTATAGGAGATACCTGAAAACATATCACACTTTTCATCATAGTGCTTTTACCAATGCATAAAATGCATGGAGAAGTCATTTCGAATGACTGGTCCTCAGTGTTGTGAGAACGATGACTGGTTAAAATTTTTGGTGGTTTCTTGTTCAGTCCATTAGCCTACATCATGTGGCAAACCGGTGAGCATGTGGCTCTATTAGTATAGGAGATACCTGAAAACATATCACACTTTTCATCATAGTGCTTTTACCAATGCATAAAATGCATGGAGAAGTCATTTCGAATGACTGGTCCTCAGTGTTGTGAGAACAATGACTGGTTAAAATTTTTGGTGGTTTCTTGTTCAGTCCATTAGCCTACATCATGTGGCAAACCGGTGAGCATGTGGCTCTATTAGTATAGGAGATACCTGAAAACATATCACACTTTTCATCATAGTGCTTTTACCAATGCATAAAATGCATGGAGAAGTCATTTCGAATGACTGGTCCTCAGTGTTGTGAGAACGATGACTGGTTAAAATTTTTGGTGGTTTCTTGTTCAGTCCATAGGCCTACATCATGTGGCAAACCGGTGAGCATGTGGCTCTATTAGTATAGGAGATACCTGAAAACATATCACACTTTTCATCATAGTGCTTTTACCAATGCATAAAATGCATGGAGAAGTCATTTCGAATGACTGGTCCTCAGTGTTGTGAGAACGATGACTGGTTAAAATTTTTGGTGGTTTCTTGTTCAGTCCATAGGCCTACATCATGTGGCAAACCGGTGAGCATGTGGCTCTATTAGTATAGGAGATACCTGAAAACATATCACACTTTTCATCATAGTGCTTTTACCAATGCATAAAATGCATGGAGAAGTCATTTCGAATGACTGGTCCTCAGTGTTGTGAGAACGATGACTGGTTAAAATTTTTGGTGGTTTCTTGTTCAGTCCATAGGCCTACATCATGTGGCAAACCGGTGAGCATGTGGCTCTATTAGTATAGGAGATACCTGAAAACATATCACACTTTTCATCATAGTGCTTTTACCAATGCATAAAATGCATGGAGAAGTCATTTCGAATGACTGGTCCTCAGTGTTGTGAGAACGATGACTGGTTAAAATTTTTGGTGGTTTCTTGTTCAGTCCATAGGCCTACATCATGTGGCAAACTGGTGAGCATGTGGCTCTATTAGTATAGGAGATACCTGAAAACATGACACACTTTTCATCACAGTGCTTTTACCAATGCATAAAATGCATGGAGAAGTCATTTCGAATGACTGGTCCTCAGTGTTGTGAGAACGATGACTGGTTAAAATTTTTGGTGGTTTCTTGTTCAGTCCATAGGCCTACATCATGTGGCAAACCGGTGAGCATGTGGCTCTATTAGTATAGGAGATACCTGAAAACATATCACACTTTTCATCATAGTGCTTTTACCAATGCATAAAATGCATGGAGAAGTCATTTCGAATGACTGGTCCTCAGTGTTGTGAGAACGATGACTGGTTAAAATTTTTGGTGGTTTCTTGTTCAGTCCATAGGCCTACATCATGTGGCAAACCGGTGAGCATGTGGCTCTATTAGTATAGGAGATACCTGAAAACATATCACACTTTTCATCATAGTGCTTTAACCAATGCATAAAATGCATGGAGAAGTCATTTCGAATGACTGGTCCTCAGTGTTGTGAGAACGATGACTGGTTAAAATTTTTGGTGGTTTCTTGTTCAGTCCATAGGCCTACATCATGTGGCAAACCGGTGAGCATGTGGCTCTATTAGTATAGGAGATACCTGAAAACATATCACACTTTTCATCATAGTGCTTTTACCAATGCATAAAATGCATGGAGAAGTCATTTCGAATGACTGGTCCTCAGTGTTGTGAGAACGATGACTGGTTAAAATTTTTGGTGGTTTCTTGTTCAGTCCATTAGCCTACATCATGTGGCAAACCGGTGAGCATGTGGCTCTATTAGTATAGGAGATACCTGAAAACATATCACACTTTTCATCATAGTGCTTTTACCAATGCATAAAATGCATGGAGAAGTCATTTCGAATGACTGGTCCTCAGTGTTGTGAGAACAATGACTGGTTAAAATTTTTGGTGGTTTCTTGTTCAGTCCATTAGCCTACATCATGTGGCAAACCGGTGAGCATGTGGCTCTATTAGTATAGGAGATACCTGAAAACATATCACACTTTTCATCATAGTGCTTTTACCAATGCATAAAATGCATGGAGAAGTCATTTCGAATGACTGGTCCTCAGTGTTGTGAGAACGATGACTGGTTAAAATTTTTGGTGGTTTCTTGTTCAGTCCATAGGCCTACATCATGTGGCAAACCGGTGAGCATGTGGCTCTATTAGTATAGGAGATACCTGAAAACATATCACACTTTTCATCATAGTGCTTTTACCAATGCATAAAATGCATGGAGAAGTCATTTCGAATGACTGGTCCTCAGTGTTGTGAGAACGATGACTGGTTAAAATTTTTGGTGGTTTCTTGTTCAGTCCATAGGCCTACATCATGTGGCAAACCGGTGAGCATGTGGCTCTATTAGTATAGGAGATACCTGAAAACATATCACACTTTTCATCATAGTGCTTTTACCAATGCATAAAATGCATGGAGAAGTCATTTCGAATGACTGGTCCTCAGTGTTGTGAGAACGATGACTGGTTAAAATTTTTGGTGGTTTCTTGTTCAGTCCATAGGCCTACATCATGTGGCAAACCGGTGAGCATGTGGCTCTATTAGTATAGGAGATACCTGAAAACATATCACACTTTTCATCATAGTGCTTTTACCAATGCATAAAATGCATGGAGAAGTCATTTCGAATGACTGGTCCTCAGTGTTGTGAGAATGATGACTGGTTAAAATTTTTGGTGGTTTCTTGTTCAGTCCATAGGCCTACATCATGTGGCAAACCGGTGAGCATGTGGCTCTCTTAGTATAGGAGATACCTGAAAACATATCACACTTTTCATCATAGTGCTTTTACCAATGCATAAAATGCATGGAGAAGTCATTTCGAATGACTGGTCCTCAGTGTTGTGAGAATGATGACTGGTTAAAATTTTTGGTGGTTTCTTGTTCAGTCCATAGGCCGACATCATGTGGCAAACCGGTGAGCATGTGGCTCTATTAGTATAGGAGATACCTGAAAACATATCACACTTTTCATCATAGTGCTTTTACCAATGCATAAAATGCATGGAGAAGTCATTTCGAATGACTGGTCCTCAGTGTTGTGAGAACGATGACTGGTTAAAATTTTTGGTGGTTTCTTGTTCAGTCCATTAGCCTACATCATGTGGCAAACCGGTGAGCATGTGGCTCTATTAGTATAGGAGATACCTGAAAACATATCACACTTTTCATCATAGTGCTTTTACCAATGCATAAAATGCATGGAGAAGTCATTTCGAATGACTGGTCCTCAGTGTTGTGAGAACGATGACTGGTTAAAATTTTTGATGGTTTCTTTTTCAGTCCATAGGCCTACATCATGTGGCAAACCGGTGAGCATGTGGCTCTATTAGTATAGGAGATACCTGAAAACATATCACACTTTTCATCCTAGTGCTTTTACCAATGCATAAAATGCATGGAGAAGTCATTTCGAATGACTGGTCCTCAGTGTTGTGAGAACGATGACTGGTTAAAAATTTTGGTGGTTTCTTGTTCAGTCCATAGGCCTACAACATGTGGCAAACCGGTGAGCATGTGGCTCTATTAGTATAGGAGATACCTGAAAACATATCACACTTTTCATCATAGTGCTTTTACCAATGCATAAAATGCATGGAGAAGTCATTTCGAATGACTGGTCCTCAGTGTTGTGAGAACGATGACTGGTTAAAATTTTTGGTGGTTTCTTGTTCAGTCCATAGGCCTACATCATGTGGCAAACCGGTGAGCATGTGGCTCTATTAGTATAGGAGATGCCTGAAAACATATCACACTTTTCATCATAGTGCTTTTACCAATGCATAAAATGCATGGAGAAGTCATTTCGAATGACTGGTCCTCAGTGTTGTGAGAATGATGACTGGTTAAAATTTTTGGTGGTTTCTTGTTCAGTCCATAGGCCTACATCATGTGGCAAACCGGTGAGCATGTGGCTCTCTTAGTATAGGAGATACCTGAAAACATATCACACTTTTCATCATAGTGCTTTTACCAATGCATAAAATGCATGGAGAAGTCATTTCGAATGACTGGTCCTCAGTGTTGTGAGAACGATGACTGGTTAAAATTTTTGGTGGTTTCTTGTTCAGTCCATAGGCCGACATCATGTGGCAAACCGGTGAGCATGTGGCTCTATTAGTATAGGAGATACCTGAAAACATATCACACTTTTCATCATAGTGCTTTTACCAATGCATAAAATGCATGGAGAAGTCATTTCGAATGACTGGTCCTCAGTGTTGTGAGAACGATGACTGGTTAAAATTTTTGGTGGTTTCTTGTTCAGTCCATAGGCCTACATCATGTGGCAAACCGGTGAGCATGTGGCTCTATTAGTATAGGAGATACCTGAAAACATATCACACTTTTCATCATAGTGCTTTTACCAATGCATAAAATGCATGGAGAAGTCATTTCGAATGACTGGTCCTCAGTGTTGTGAGAACGATGACTGGTTAAAATTTTTGGTGGTTTCTTGTTCAGTCCATAGGCCTACATCATGTGGCAAACCGGTGAGCATGTGGCTCTATTAGTATAGGAGATACCTGAAAATATATCACACTTTTCATCATAGTGCTTTTACCAATGCATAAAATGACTGGAGAAGTCATTTCGAATGACTGGTCCTCAGTGTTGTGAGAACGATGACTGGTTAAAATTTTTGGTGGTTTCTTGTTCAGTCCATAGGCCTACATCATGTGGCAAACCGGTGAGCATGTGGCTCTATTAGTATAGGAGATACCTGAAAACATATCACACTTTTCATCATAGTGCTTTTACCAATGCATAAAATGCATGGAGAAGTCATTTCGAATGACTGGTCCTCAGTGTTGTGAGAACGATGACTGGTTAAAATTTTTGGTGGTTTCTTGTTCAGTCCATAGGCCTACATCATGTGGCAAACCGGTGAGCATGTGGCTCTATTAGTATAGGAGATACCTGAAAATATATCACACTTTTCATCATAGTGCTTTTACCAATGCATAAAATGACTGGAGAAGTCATTTCGAATGACTGGTCCTCAGTGTTGTGAGAACGATGACTGGTTAAAATTTTTGGTGGTTTCTTGTTCAGTCCATAGGCCTACATCATGTGGCAAACCGGTGAGCATGTGGCTCTATTAGTATAGGAGATACCTGAAAACATATCACACTTTTCATCATAGTGATTTTACCAATGCATAAAATGCATGGAGAAGTCATTTCGAATGACTGGTCCTCAGTGTTGTGAGAACGATGACTGGTTAAAATTTTTGGTGGTTTCTTGTTCAGTCCATAGGCCTACATCATGTGGCAAACCGGTGAGCATGTGGCTCTATTAGTATAGGAGATACCTGAAAACATATCACACTTTTCATCATAGTGCTTTTACCAATGCATAAAATGCATGGAGAAGTCATTTCGAATGACTGGTCCTCAGTGTTGTGAGAACGATGACTGGTTAGAATTTTTGGTGGTTTCTTGTTCAGTCCATAGGCCTACATCATGTGGCAAACCGGTGAGCATGTGGCTCTATTAGTATAGGAGATACCTGAAAGCATATCACACTTTTCATCATAGTGCTTTTACCAATGCATAAAATGCATGGAGAAGTCATTTCGAATGACTGGTCCTCAGTGTTGTGAGAACGATGACTGGTTAAAATTTTTGGTGGTTTCTTGTTCAGTCCATAGGCCTACATCATGTGGCAAACCGGTGAGCATGTGGCTCTATTAGTAT
Organism: Ranitomeya imitator; assembly: GCF_032444005.1. Taxonomy (NCBI): domain Eukaryota; kingdom Metazoa; phylum Chordata; class Amphibia; order Anura; family Dendrobatidae; genus Ranitomeya; species Ranitomeya imitator. Next base: position 12,347 of record NW_027194493.1, read on the forward strand.
AGGAGATACCTGAAAACATATCACACTTTTCATCATAGTGCTTTTACCAATGCATAAAATGCATGGAGAAGTCATTTCGAATGACTGGTCCTCAGTGTTGTGAGAACGATGACTGGTTAAAATTTTTGGTGGTTTCTTGTTCAGTCCATAGGCCTACATCATGTGGCAAACCGGTGAGCATGTGGCTCTATTAGTATAGGAGATACCTGAAAACATATCACACTTTTCATCATAGTGCTTTTACCAATGCATAAAATGCATGGAGAAGTCATTTCGAATGACTGGTCCTCAGTGTTGTGAGAACGATGACTGGTTAAAATTTTTGGTGGTTTCTTGTTCAGTCCATAGGCCTACATCATGTGGGAAACCGGTGAGCATGTGGCTCTATTAGTATAGGAGATACCTGAAAACATATCACACTTTTCATCATAGTGCTTTTACCAATGCATAAAATGCCTGGAGAAGTCATTTCGAATGACTGGTCCTCAGTGTTGTGAGAACGATGACTGGTTAAAATTTTTGGTGGTTTCTTGTTCAGTCCATAGGCCTACATCATGTGGCAAACCGGTGAGCATGTGGCTCTATTAGTATAGGAGATACCTGAAAACATATCACACTTTTCATCATAGTGCTTTTACCAATGCATAAAATGCATGGAGAAGTCATTTCGAATGACTGGTCCTCAGTGTTGTGAGAACGATGACTGGTTAATATTTTTGGTGGTTTCTTGTTCAGTCCATAGGCCTACATCATGTGGCAAACCGGTGAGCATGTGGCTCTATTAGTATAGGAGATACCTGAAAACATATCACACTTTTCATCAGTGCTTTTACCAATGCATAAAATGCATGGAGAAGTCATTTCGAATGACTGGTCCTCAGTGTTGTGAGAACGATGACTGGTTAAAATTTTTGGTGGTTTCTTGTTCAGTCCATTAGCCTACATCATGTGGCAAACCGGTGAGCATGTGGCTCTATTAGTATAGGAGATACCTGAAAACATATCACACTTTTCATCATAGTGCTTTTACCAATGCATAAAATGCATGGAGAAGTCATTTCGAATGACTGGTCCTCAGTGTTGTGAGAACGATGACTGGTTAAAATTTTTGGTGGTTTCTTGTTCAGTCCATAGGCCTACATCATGTGGCAAACCGGTGAGCATGTGGCTCTATTAGTATAGGAGATACCTGAAAACATATCACACTTTTCATCATAGTGCTTTTACCAATGCATAAAATGCATGGAGAAGTCATTTCGAATGACTGGTCCTCAGTGTTGTGAGAACGATGACTGGTTAAAATTTTTGGTGGTTTCTTGTTCAGTCCATTAGCCTACATCATGTGGCAAACCGGTGAGCATGTGGCTCTATTAGTATAGGAGATACCTGAAAACATATCACACTTTTCATCATAGTGCTTTTACCAATGCATAAAATGCATGGAGAAGTCATTTCGAATGACTGGTCCTCAGTGTTGTGAGAACGATGACTGGTTAAAATTTTTGGTGGTTTCTTGTTTAGTCCATTAGCCTACATCATGTGGCAAACCGGTGAGCATGTGGCTCTATTAGTATAGGAGATACCTGAAAACATATCACACTTTTCATCATAGTGCTTTTACCAATGCATAAAATGCATGGAGAAGTCATTTCGAATGACTGGTCCTCAGTGTTGTGAGAACGATGACTGGTTAAAATTTTTGGTGGTTTCTTGTTCAGTCCATAGGCCTACATCATGTGGCAAACCGGTGAGCATGTGGCTCTATTAGTATAGGAGATACCTGAAAACATATCACACTTTTCATCATAGTGCTTTTACCAATGCATAAAATGCATGGAGAAGTCATTTCGAATGACTGGTCCTCAGTGTTGTGAGAACGATGACTGGTTAAAATTTTTGGTGGTTTCTTGTTCAGTCCATTAGCCTACATCATGTGGCAAACCGGTGAGCATGTGGCTCTATTAGTATAGGAGATACCTGAAAACATATCACACTTTTCATCATAGTGCTTTTACCAATGCATAAAATGCATGGAGAAGTCATTTCGAATGACTGGTCCTCAGTGTTGTGAGAACGATGACTGGTTAAAATTTTTGATGGTTTCTTTTTCAGTCCATAGGCCTACATCATGTGGCAAACCGGTGAGCATGTGGCTCTATTAGTATAGGAGATACCTGAAAACATATCACACTTTTCATCCTAGTGCTTTTACCAATGCATAAAATGCATGGAGAAGTCATTTCGAATGACTGGTCCTCAGTGTTGTGAGAACGATGACTGGTTAAAATTTTTGGTGGTTTCTTGTTCAGTCCATAGGCCTACAACATGTGGCAAACCGGTGAGCATGTGGCTCTATTAGTATAGGAGATACCTGAAAACATATCACACTTTTCATCATAGTGCTTTTACCAATGCATAAAATGCATGGAGAAGTCATTTCGAATGACTGGTCCTCAGTGTTGTGAGAACGATGACTGGTTAAAATTTTTGGTGGTTTCTTGTTCAGTCCATAGGCCTACATCATGTGGCAAACCGGTGAGCATGTGGCTCTATTAGTATAGGAGATGCCTGAAAACATATCACACTTTTCATCATAGTGCTTTTACCAATGCATAAAATGCATGGAGAAGTCATTTCGAATGACTGGTCCTCAGTGTTGTGAGAACGATGACTGGTTAAAATTTTTGGTGGTTTCTTGTTCAGTCCATAGGCCTACATCATGTGGCAAACCGGTGAGCATGTGGCTCTCTTAGTATAGGAGATACCTGAAAACATATCACACTTTTCATCATAGTGCTTTTACCAATGCATAAAATGCATGGAGAAGTCATTTCGAATGACTGGTCCTCAGTGTTGTGAGAACGATGACTGGTTAAAATTTTTGGTGGTTTCTTGTTCAGTCCATAGGCCGACATCATGTGGCATACCGGTGAGCATGTGGCTCTATTAGTATAGGAGATACCTGAAAACATATCACACTTTTCATCATAGTGCTTTTACCAATGCATAAAATGCATGGAGAAGTCATTTCGAATGACTGGTCCTCAGTGTTGTGAGAACGATGACTGGTTAAAATTTTTGGTGGTTTCTTGTTCAGTCCATAGGCCTACATCATGTGGCAAACCGGTGAGCATGTGGCTCTATTAGTATAGGAGATACCTGAAAACATATCACACTTTTCATCATAGTGCTTTTACCAATGCATAAAATGCATGGAGAAGTCATTTCGAATGACTGGTCCTCAGTGTTGTGAGAACGATGACTGGTTAAAATTTTTGGTGGTTTCTTGTTCAGTCCATAGGCCTACATCATGTGGCAAACCGGTGAGCATGTGGCTCTATTAGTATAGGAGATACCTGAAAATATATCACACTTTTCATCATAGTGCTTTTACCAATGCATAAAATGACTGGAGAAGTCATTTCGAATGACTGGTCCTCAGTGTTGTGAGAACGATGACTGGTTAAAATTTTTGGTGGTTTCTTGTTCAGTCCATAGGCCTACATCATGTGGCAAACCGGTGAGCATGTGGCTCTATTAGTATAGGAGATACCTGAAAACATATCACACTTTTCATCATAGTGCTTTTACCAATGCATAAAATGCATGGAGAAGTCATTTCGAATGACTGGTCCTCAGTGTTGTGAGAACGATGACTGGTTAAAATTTTTGGTGGTTTCTTGTTCAGTCCATAGGCCTACATCATGTGGCAAACCGGTGAGCATGTGGCTCTATTAGTATAGGAGATACCTGAAAATATATCACACTTTTCATCATAGTGCTTTTACCAATGCATAAAATGACTGGAGAAGTCATTTCGAATGACTGGTCCTCAGTGTTGTGAGAACGATGACTGGTTAAAATTTTTGGTGGTTTCTTGTTCAGTCCATAGGCCTACATCATGTGGCAAACCGGTGAGCATGTGGCTCTATTAGTATAGGAGATACCTGAAAACATATCACACTTTTCATCATAGTGATTTTACCAATGCATAAAATGCATGGAGAAGTCATTTCGAATGACTGGTCCTCAGTGTTGTGAGAACGATGACTGGTTAAAATTTTTGGTGGTTTCTTGTTCAGTCCATAGGCCTACATCATGTGGCAAACCGGTGAGCATGTGGCTCTATTAGTATAGGAGATACCTGAAAACATATCACACTTTTCATCATAGTGCTTTTACCAATGCATAAAATGCATGGAGAAGTCATTTCGAATGACTGGTCCTCAGTGTTGTGAGAACGATGACTGGTTAAAATTTTTGGTGGTTTCTTGTTCAGTCCATAGGCCTACATCATGTGGCAAACCGGTGAGCATGTGGCTCTATTAGTATAGGAGATACCTGAAAATATATCACACTTTTCATCATAGTGCTTTTACCAATGCATAAAATGACTGGAGAAGTCATTTCGAATGACTGGTCCTCAGTGTTGTGAGAACGATGACTGGTTAAAATTTTTGGTGGTTTCTTGTTCAGTCCATAGGCCTACATCATGTGGCAAACCGGTGAGCATGTGGCTCTATTAGTATAGGAGATACCTGAAAACATATCACACTTTTCATCATAGTGCTTTTACCAATGCATAAAATGCATGGAGAAGTCATTTCGAATGACTGGTCCTCAGTGTTGTGAGAACGATGACTGGTTAAAATTTTTGGTGGTTTCTTGTTCAGTCCATAGGCCTACATCATGTGGCAAACCGGTGAGCATGTGGCTCTATTAGTATAGGAGATACCTGAAAATATATCACACTTTTCATCATAGTGCTTTTACCAATGCATAAAATGACTGGAGAAGTCATTTCGAATGACTGGTCCTCAGTGTTGTGAGAACGATGACTGGTTAAAATTTTTGGTGGTTTCTTGTTCAGTCCATAGGCCTACATCATGTGGCAAACCGGTGAGCATGTGGCTCTATTAGTATAGGAGATACCTGAAAACATATCACACTTTTCATCATAGTGATTTTACCAATGCATAAAATGCATGGAGAAGTCATTTCGAATGACTGGTCCTCAGTGTTGTGAGAACGATGACTGGTTAAAATTTTTGGTGGTTTCTTGTTCAGTCCATAGGCCTACATCATGTGGCAAACCGGTGAGCATGTGGCTCTATTAGTATAGGAGATACCTGAAAACATATCACACTTTTCATCATAGTGCTTTTACCAATGCATAAAATGCATGGAGAAGTCATTTCGAATGACTGGTCCTCAGTGTTGTGAGAACGATGACTGGTTAAAATTTTTGGTGGTTTCTTGTTCAGTCCATAGGCCTACATCATGTGGCAAACCGGTGAGCATGTGGCTCTATTAGTATAGGAGATACCTGAAAACATATCACACTTTTCATCATAGTGCTTTTACCAATGCATAAAATGCATGGAGAAGTCATTTCGAATGACTGGTCCTCAGTGTTGTGAGAACGATGACTGGTTAAAATTTTTGGTGGTTTCTTGTTCAGTCCATTAGCCTACATCATGTGGCAAACCGGTGAGCATGTGGCTCTATTAGTATAGGAGATACCTGAAAACATATCACACTTTTCATCATAGTGCTTTTACCAATGCATAAAATGCATGGAGAAGTCATTTCGAATGACTGGTCCTCAGTGTTGTGAGAACGATGACTGGTTAAAATTTTTGGTGGTTTCTTGTTCAGTCCATAGGCCTACATCATGTGGCAAACCGGTGAGCATGTGGCTCTATTAGTATAGGAGATACCTGAAAACATATCACACTTTTCATCATAGTGCTTTTACCAATGCATAAAATGCATGGAGAAGTCATTTCGAATGACTGGTCCTCAGTGTTGTGAGAACGATGACTGGTTAAAATTTTTGGTGGTTTCTTGTTCAGTCCATTAGCCTACATCATGTGGCAAACCGGTGAGCATGTGGCTCTATTAGTATAGGAGATACCTGAAAACATATCACACTTTTCATCATAGTGCTTTTACCAATGCATAAAATGCATGGAGAAGTCATTTCGAATGACTGGTCCTCAGTGTTGTGAGAACGATGACTGGTTAAAATTTTTGGTGGTTTCTTGTTTAGTCCATTAGCCTACATCATGTGGCAAACCGGTGAGCATGTGGCTCTATTAGTATAGGAGATACCTGAAAACATATCACACTTTTCATCATAGTGCTTTTACCAATGCATAAAATGCATGGAGAAGTCATTTCGAATGACTGGTCCTCAGTGTTGTGAGAACGATGACTGGTTAAAATTTTTGGTGGTTTCTTGTTCAGTCCATAGGCCTACATCATGTGGCAAACCGGTGAGCATGTGGCTCTATTAGTATAGGAGATACCTGAAAACATATCACACTTTTCATCATAGTGCTTTTACCAATGCATAAAATGCATGGAGAAGTCATTTCGAATGACTGGTCCTCAGTGTTGTGAGAACGATGACTGGTTAAAATTTTTGGTGGTTTCTTGTTCAGTCCATTAGCCTACATCATGTGGCAAACCGGTGAGCATGTGGCTCTATTAGTATAGGAGATACCTGAAAACATATCACACTTTTCATCATAGTGCTTTTACCAATGCATAAAATGCATGGAGAAGTCATTTCGAATGACTGGTCCTCAGTGTTGTGAGAACGATGACTGGTTAAATTTTTTGATGGTTTCTTTTTCAGTCCATAGGCCTACATCATGTGGCAAACCGGTGAGCATGTGGCTCTATTAGTATAGGAGATACCTGAAAACATATCACACTTTTCATCCTAGTGCTTTTACCAATGCATAAAATGCATGGAGAAGTCATTTCGAATGACTGGTCCTCAGTGTTGTGAGAACGATGACTGGTTAAAATTTTTGGTGGTTTCTTGTTCAGTCCATAGGCCTACAACATGTGGCAAACCGGTGAGCATGTGGCTCTATTAGTATAGGAGATACCTGAAAACATATCACACTTTTCATCATAGTGCTTTTACCAATGCATAAAATGCATGGAGAAGTCATTTCGAATGACTGGTCCTCAGTGTTGTGAGAACGATGACTGGTTAAAATTTTTGGTGGTTTCTTGTTCAGTCCATAGGCCTACATCATGTGGCAAACCGGTGAGCATGTGGCTCTATTAGTATAGGAGATGCCTGAAAACATATCACACTTTTCATCATAGTGCTTTTACCAATGCATAAAATGCATGGAGAAGTCATTTCGAATGACTGGTCCTCAGTGTTGTGAGAACGATGACTGGTTAAAATTTTTGGTGGTTTCTTGTTCAGTCCATAGGCCTACATCATGTGGCAAACCGGTGAGCATGTGGCTCTCTTAGTATAGGAGATACCTGAAAACATATCACACTTTTCATCATAGTGCTTTTACCAATGCATAAAATGCATGGAGAAGTCATTTCGAATGACTGGTCCTCAGTGTTGTGAGAACGATGACTGGTTAAAATTTTTGGTGGTTTCTTGTTCAGTCCATAGGCCGACATCATGTGGCAAACCGGTGAGCATGTGGCTCTATTAGTATAGGAGATACCTGAAAACATATCACACTTTTCATCATAGTGCTTTTACCAATGCATAAAATGCATGGAGAAGTCATTTCGAATGACTGGTCCTCAGTGTTGTGAGAACGATGACTGGTTAAAATTTTTGGTGGTTTCTTGTTCAGTCCATAGGCCTACATCATGTGGCAAACCGGTGAGCATGTGGCTCTATTAGTATAGGAGATACCTGAAAACATATCACACTTTTCATCATAGTGCTTTTACCAATGCATAAAATGCATGGAGAAGTCATTTCGAATGACTGGTCCTCAGTGTTGTGAGAACGATGACTGGTTAAAATTTTTGGTGGTTTCTTGTTCAGTCCATAGGCCTACATCATGTGGCAAACCGGTGAGCATGTGGCTCTATTAGTATAGGAGATACCTGAAAATATATCACACTTTTCATCATAGTGCTTTTACCAATGCATAAAATGACTGGAGAAGTCATTTCGAATGACTGGTCCTCAGTGTTGTGAGAACGATGACTGGTTAAAATTTTTGGTGGTTTCTTGTTCAGTCCATAGGCCTACATCATGTGGCAAACCGGTGAGCATGTGGCTCTATTAGTATAGGAGATACCTGAAAACATATCACACTTTTCATCATAGTGCTTTTACCAATGCATAAAATGCATGGAGAAGTCATTTCGAATGACTGGTCCTCAGTGTTGTGAGAACGATGACTGGTTAAAATTTTTGGTGGTTTCTTGTTCAGTCCATAGGCCTACATCATGTGGCAAACCGGTGAGCATGTGGCTCTATTAGTATAGGAGATACCTGAAAATATATCACACTTTTCATCATAGTGCTTTTACCAATGCATAAAATGACTGGAGAAGTCATTTCGAATGACTGGTCCTCAGTGTTGTGAGAACGATGACTGGTTAAAATTTTTGGTGGTTTCTTGTTCAGTCCATAGGCCTACATCATGTGGCAAACCGGTGAGCATGTGGCTCTATTAGTATAGGAGATACCTGAAAACATATCACACTTTTCATCATAGTGATTTTACCAATGCATAAAATGCATGGAGAAGTCATTTCGAATGACTGGTCCTCAGTGTTGTGAGAACGATGACTGGTTAAAATTTTTGGTGGTTTCTTGTTCAGTCCATAGGCCTACATCATGTGGCAAACCGGTGAGCATGTGGCTCTATTAGTATAGGAGATACCTGAAAACATATCACACTTTTCATCATAGTGCTTTTACCAATGCATAAAATGCATGGAGAAGTCATTTCGAATGACTGGTCCTCAGTGTTGTGAGAACGATGACTGGTTAGAATTTTTGGTGGTTTCTTGTTCAGTCCATAGGCCTACATCATGTGGCAAACCGGTGAGCATGTGGCTCTATTAGTATAGGAGATACCTGAAAACATATCACACTTTTCATCATAGTGCTTTTACCAATGCATAAAATGCATGGAGAAGTCATTTCGAATGACTGGTCCTCAGTGTTGTGAGAACGATGACTGGTTAAAATTTTTGGTGGTTTCTTGTTCAGTCCATAGGCCTACATCATGTGGCAAACCGGTGAGCATGTGGCTCTATTAGTATAGGAGATACCTGAAAACATATCACACTTTTCATCATAGTGCTTTTACCAATGCATAAAATGCATGGAGAAGTCATTTCGAATGACTGGTCCTCAGTGTTGTGAGAATGATGACTGGTTAAAATTTTTGGTGGTTTCTTGTTCAGTCCATAGGCCTACATCATGTGGCAAACCGGTGAGCATGTGGCTCTATTAGTATAGGAGATACCTGAAAACATATCACACTTTTCATCATAGTGCTTTTACCAATGCATAAAATGCATGGAGAAGTCATTTCGAATGACTGGTCCTCAGTGTTGTGAGAACGATGACTGGTTAAAATTTTTGGTGGTTTCTTGTTCAGTCCATAGGCCTACATCATGTGGGAAACCGGTGAGCATGTGGCTCTATTAGTATAGGAGATACCTGAAAACATATCACACTTTTCATCATAGTGCTTTTACCAATGCATAAAATGCCTGGAGAAGTCATTTCGAATGACTGGTCCTCAGTGTTGTGAGAACGATGACTGGTTAAAATTTTTGGTGGTTTCTTGTTCAGTCCATAGGCCTACATCATGTGGCAAACCGGTGAGCATGTGGCTCTATTAGTATAGGAGATACCTGAAAACATATCACACTTTTCATCATAGTGCTTTTACCAATGCATAAAATGCATGGAGAAGTCATTTCGAATGACTGGTCCTCAGTGTTGTGAGAACGATGACTGGTTAATATTTTTGGTGGTTTCTTGTTCAGTCCATAGGCCTACATCATGTGGCAAACCGGTGAGCATGTGGCTCTATTAGTATAGGAGATACCTGAAAACATATCACACTTTTCATCATAGTGCTTTTACCAATGCATAAAATGCATGGAGAAGTCATTTCGAATGACTGGTCCTCAGTGTTGTGAGAATGATGACTGGTTAAAATTTTTGGTGGTTTCTTGTTCAGTCCATAGGCCTACATCATGTGGCAAACCGGTGAGCATGTGGCTCTATTAGTATAGGAGATACCTGAAAACATATCACACTTTTCATCATAGTGCTTTTACCAATGCATAAAATGCATGGAGAAGTCATTTCGAATGACTGGTCCTCAGTGTTGTGAGAACGATGACTGGTTAAAATTTTTGGTGGTTTCTTGTTCAGTCCATAGGCCTACATCATGTGGGAAACCGGTGAGCATGTGGCTCTATTAGTATAGGAGATACCTGAAAACATATCACACTTTTCATCATAGTGCTTTTACCAATGCATAAAATGCCTGGAGAAGTCATTTCGAATGACTGGTCCTCAGTGTTGTGAGAACGATGACTGGTTAAAATTTTTGGTGGTTTCTTGTTCAGTCCATAGGCCTACATCATGTGGCAAACCGGTGAGCATGTGGCTCTATTAGTATAGGAGATACCTGAAAACATATCACACTTTTCATGATAGTGCTTTTACCAATGCATAAAATGCATGGAGAAGTCATTTCGAATGACTGGTCCTCAGTGTTGTGAGAACGATGACTGGTTAATATTTTTGGTGGTTTCTTGTTCAGTCCATAGGCCTACATCATGTGGCAAACCGGTGAGCATGTGGCTCTATTAGTATAGGAGATACCTGAAAACATATCACACTTTTCATCAGTGCTTTTACCAATGCATAAAATGCATGGAGAAGTCATTTCGAATGACTGGTCCTCAGTGTTGTGAGAACGATGACTGGTTAAAATTTTTGGTGGTTTCTTGTTAAGTCCATTAGCCTACATCATGTGGCAAACCGGTGAGCATGTGGCTCTATTAGTATAGGAGATACCTGAAAACATATCACACTTTTCATCATAGTGCTTTTACCAATGCATAAAATGCATGGAGAAGTCATTTCGAATGACTGGTCCTCAGTGTTGTGAGAACGATGACTGGTTAAAATTTTTGGTGGTTTCTTGTTCAGTCCATAGGCCTACATCATGTGGCAAACCGGTGAGCATGTGGCTCTATTAGTATAGGAGATACCTGAAAACATATCACACTTTTCATCATAGTGCTTTTACCAATGCATAAAATGCATGGAGAAGTCATTTCGAATGACTGGTCCTCAGTGTTGTGAGAACGATGACTGGTTAAAATTTTTGGTGGTTTCTTGTTCAGTCCATTAGCCTACATCATGTGGCAAACCGGTGAGCATGTGGCTCTATTAGTATAGGAGATACCTGAAAACATATCACACTTTTCATCATTGTGCTTTTACCAATGCATAAAATGCATGGAGAAGTCATTTCGAATGACTGGTCCTCAGTGTTGTGAGAACGATGACTGGTTAAAATTTTTGGTGGTTTCTTGTTCAGTCCATTAGCCTACATCATGTGGCAAACCGGTGAGCATGTGGCTCTATTAGTATAGGAGATACCTGAAAACATATCACACTTTTCATCATAGTGCTTTTACCAATGCATAAAATGCATGGAGAAGTCATTTCGAATGACTGGTCCTCAGTGTTGTGAGAACGATGACTGGTTAACATTTTTGGTGGTTTCTTGTTCAGTCCATAGGCCTACATCATGTGGCAAACCGGTGAGCATGTGGCTCTATTAGTATAGGAGATACCTGAAAACATATCACACTTTTCATCATAGTGCTTTTACCAATGCATAAAATGCATGGAGAAGTCATTTCGAATGACTGGTCCTCAGTGTTGTGAGAACGATGACTGGTTAAAATTTTTGGTGGTTTCTTGTTCAGTCCATTAGCCTACATCATGTGGCAAACCGGTGAGCATGTGGCTCTATTAGTATAGGAGATACCTGAAAACATATCACACTTTTCATCATAGTGCTTTTACCAATGCATAAAATGCATGGAGAAGTCATTTCGAATGACTGGTCCTCAGTGTTGTGAGAACGATGACTGGTTAAAATTTTTGATGGTTTCTTGTTCAGTCCATAGGCCTACATCATGTGGCAAACCGGTGAGCATGTGGCTCTATTAGTATAGGAGATACCTGAAAACATATCACACTTTTCATCATAGTGCTTTTACCAATGCATAAAATGCATGGAGAAGTCATTTCGAATGACTGGTCCTCAGTGTTGTGAGAACGATGACTGGTTAAAATTTTTGGTGGTTTCTTGTTCAGTCCATAGGCCTACAACATGTGGCAAACCGGTGAGCATGTGGCTCTATTAGTATAGGAGATACCTGAAAACATATCACACTTTTCATCATAGTGCTTTTACCAATGCATAAAATGCATGGAGAAGTCATTTCGAATGACTGGTCCTCAGTGTTGTGAGAACGATGACTGGTTAAAATTTTTGATGGTTTCTTGTTCAGTCCATAGGCCTACATCATGTGGCAAACCGGTGAGCATGTGGCTCTATTAGTATAGGAGATACCTGAAAACATATCACACTTTTCATCATAGTGCTTTTACCAATGCATAAAATGCATGGAGAAGTCATTTCGAATGACTGGTCCTCAGTGTTGTGAGAACGATGACTGGTTAAAATTTTTGGTGGTTTCTTGTTCAGTCCATAGGCCTACAACATGTGGCAAACCGGTGAGCATGTGGCTCTATTAGTATAGGAGATACCTGAAAACATATCACACTTTTCATCATAGTGCTTTTACCAATGCATAAAATGCATGGAGAAGTCATTTCGAATGACTGGTCCTCAGTGTTGTGAGAACGATGACTGGTTAAAATTTTTGGTGGTTTCTTGTTCAGTCCATAGGCCTACATCATGTGGCAAACCGGTGAGCATGTGGCTCTATTAGTATAGGAGATGCCTGAAAACATATCACACTTTTCATCATAGTGCTTTTACCAATGCATAAAATGCATGGAGAAGTCATTTCGAATGACTGGTCCTCAGTGTTGTGAGAACGATGACTGGTTAAAATTTTTGGTGGTTTCTTGTTCAGTCCATAGGCCTACATCATGTGGCAAACCGGTGAGCATGTGGCTCTCTTATTATAGGAGATACCTGAAAACATATCACACTTTTCATCATAGTGCTTTTACCAATGCATAAAATGCATGGAGAAGTCATTTCGAATGACTGGTCCTCAGTGTTGTGAGAACGATGACTGGTTAAAATTTTTGGTGGTTTCTTGTTCAGTCCATAGGCCGACATCATGTGGCAAACCGGTGAGCATGTGGCTCTATTAGTATAGGAGATACCTGAAAACATATCACACTTTTTATCATAGTGCTTTTACCAATGCATAAAATGCATGGAGAAGTCATTTCGAATGACTGGTCCTCAGTGTTGTGAGAACGATGACTGGTTAAAATTTTTGGTGGTTTCTTGTTCAGTCCATAGGCCTACATCATGTGGCAAGCCGGTGAGCATGTGGCTCTATTAGTATAGGAGATACCTGAAAACATATCACACTTTTCATCATAGTGCTTTTACCAATGCATAAAATGCATGGAGAAGTCATTTCGAATGACCGGTCCTCAGTGTTGTGAGAACGATGACTGGTTAAAATTTTTGGTGGTTTCTTGTTCAGTCCATAGGCCTACATCATGTGGCAAACCGGTGAGCATGTGGCTCTATTAGTATAGGAGATACCTGAAAATATATCACACTTTTCATCATAGTGCTTTTACCAATGCATAAAATGCATGGAGAAGTCATTTCGAATGACTGGTCCTCAGTGTTGTGAGAACGATGACTGGTTAAAATTTTTGGTGGTTTCTTGTTCAGTCCATAGGCCTACATCATGTGGCAAACCGGTGAGCATGTGGCTCTATTAGTATAGGAGATGCCTGAAAACATATCACACTTTTCATCATAGTGCTTTTACCAATGCATAAAATGCATGGAGAAGTCATTTCGAATGACTGGTCCTCAGTGTTGTGAGAACGATGACTGGTTAAAATTTTTGGTGGTTTCTTGTTCAGTCCATAGGCCTACATCATGTGGCAAACCGGTGAGCATGTGGCTCTCTTATTATAGGAGATACCTGAAAACATATCACACTTTTCATCATAGTGCTTTTACCAATGCATAAAATGCATGGAGAAGTCATTTCGAATGACTGGTCCTCAGTGTTGTGAGAACGATGACTGGTTAAAATTTTTGGTGGTTTCTTGTTCAGTCCATAGGCCGACATCATGTGGCAAACCGGTGAGCATGTGGCTCTATTAGTATAGGAGATACCTGAAAACATATCACACTTTTTATCATAGTGCTTTTACCAATGCATAAAATGCATGGAGAAGTCATTTCGAATGACTGGTCCTCAGTGTTGTGAGAACGATGACTGGTTAAAATTTTTGGTGGTTTCTTGTTCAGTCCATAGGCCTACATCATGTGGCAAGCCGGTGAGCATGTGGCTCTATTAGTATAGGAGATACCTGAAAACATATCACACTTTTCATCATAGTGCTTTTACCAATGCATAAAATGCATGGAGAAGTCATTTCGAATGACCGGTCCTCAGTGTTGTGAGAACGATGACTGGTTAAAATTTTTGGTGGTTTCTTGTTCAGTCCATAGGCCTACATCATGTGGCAAACCGGTGAGCATGTGGCTCTATTAGTATAGGAGATACCTGAAAATATATCACACTTTTCATCATAGTGCTTTTACCAATGCATAAAATGACTGGAGAAGTCATTTCGAATGACTGGTCCTCAGTGTTGTGAGAACGATGACTGGTTAAAATTTTTGGTGGTTTCTTGTTCAGTCCATAGGCCTACATCATGTGGCAAACCGGTGAGCATGTGGCTCTATTAGTATAGGAGATACCTGAAAACATATCACACTTTTCATCATAGTGCTTTTACCAATGCATAAAATGCATGGAGAAGTCATTTCGAATGACTGGTCCTCAGTGTTGTGAGAACGATGACTGGTTAGAATTTTTGGTGGTTTCTTGTTCAGTCCATAGGCCTACATCATGTGGCAAACCGGTGAGCATGTGGCTCTATTAGTATAGGAGATACCTGAAAACATATCACACTTTTCATCATAGTGCTTTTACCAATGCATAAAATGCATGGAGAAGTCATTTCGAATGACTGGTCCTCAGTGTTGTGAGAACGATGACTGGTTAAAATTTTTGGTGGTTTCTTGTTCAGTCCATAGGCCTACATCATGTGGCAAACCGGTGAGCATGTGGCTCTATTAGTATAGGAGATACCTGAAAACATATCACACTTTTCATCATAGTGCTTTTACCAATGCATAAAATGCATGGAGAAGTCATTTCGAATGACTGGTCCTCAGTGTTGTGAGAACGATGACTGGTTAAAATTTTTGGTGGTTTCTTGTTCAGTCCATAGGCCTACATCATGTGGGAAACCGGTGAGCATGTGGCTCTATTAGTATAGGAGATACCTGAAAACATATCACACTTTTCATCACAGTGCTTTTACCAATGCATAAAATGCATGGAGAAGTCATTTCGAATGACTGGTCCTCAGTGTTGTGAGAACGATGACTGGTTAAAATTTTTGGTGGTTTCTTGTTCAGTCCATAGGCCTACATCATGTGGCAAACCGGTGAGCATGTGGCTCTATTATGTATAGGAGATACCTGAAAACATATCACACTTTTCATCACAGTGCTTTTACCAATGCATAAAATGCATGGAGAAGTCATTTCGAATGACTGGTCCTCAGTGTTGTGAGAACGATGACTGGTTAAAATTTTTGGTGGTTTCTTGTTCAGTCCATAGGCCTACATCATGTGGCAAACCGGTGAGCATGTGGCTCTATTAGTATAGGAGATACCTGAAAACATATCACACTTTTCATCAGTGCTTTTACCAATGCATAAAATGCATGGAGAAGTCATTTCGAATGACTGGTCCTCAGTGTTGTGAGAACGATGACTGGTTAAAATTTTTGGTGGTTTCTTGTTCAGTCCATAGGCCTACATCATGTGGCAAACCGGTGAGCATGTGGCTCTATTAGTATAGGAGATACCTGAAAACATATCACACTTTTCATCATAATGCTTTTACCAATGCATAAAATGCATGGAGAAGTCATTTCGAATGACTGGTCCTCAGTGTTGTGAGAACGATGACTGGTTAAAATTTTTGGTGGTTTCTTGTTCAGTCCATTAGCCTACATCATGTGGCAAACCGGTGAGCATGTGGCTCTATTAGTATAGGAGATACCTGAAAACATATCACACTTTTCATCATAGTGCTTTTACCAATGCATAAAATGCATGGAGAAGTCATTTCGAATGACTGGTCCTCAGTGTTGTGAGAACGATGGCTGGTTAAAATTTTTGGTGGTTTCTTGTTCAGTCCATAGGCCTACATCATGTGGCAAACCGGTGAGCATGTGGCTCTATTAGTATAGGAGATACCTGAAAACATATCACACTTTTCATCATAGTGCTTTTACCAATGCATAAAATGCATGGAGAAGTCATTTCGAATGACTGGTCCTCAGTGTTGTGAGAACGATGACTGGTTAAAATTTTTGGTGGTTTCTTGTTCAGTCCATAGGCCTACATCATGTGGCAAACCGGTGAGCATGTGGCTCTATTAGTATAGGAGATACCTGAAAATATATCACACTTTTCATCATAGTGCTTTTACCAATGCATAAAATGCATGGAGAAGTCATTTCGAATGACTGGTCCTCAGTGTTGTGAGAACGATGACTGGTTAAAATTTTTGGTGGTTTCTTGTTCAGTCCATAGGCCTACATCATGTGGCAAACCGGTGAGCATGTGGCTCTATTAGTATAGGAGATACCTGAAAACATATCACACTTTTCATCATAGTGCTTTTACCAATGCATAAAATGCATGGAGAAGTCATTTCGAATGACTGGTCCTCAGTGTTGTGAGAACGATGACTGGTTAGAATTTTTGGTGGTTTCTTGTTCAGTCCATAGGCCTACATCATGTGGCAAACCGGTGAGCATGTGGCTCTATTAGTATAGGAGATACCTGAAAACATATCACACTTTTCATCATAGTGCTTTTACCAATGCATAAAATGCATGGAGAAGTCATTTCGAATGACTGGTCCTCAGTGTTGTGAGAACGATGACTGGTTAAAATTTTTGGTGGTTTCTTGTTCAGTCCATAGGCCTACATCATGTGGCAAACCGGTGAGCATGTGGCTCTATTAGTATAGGAGATACCTGAAAACATATCACACTTTTCATCATAGTGCTTTTACCAATGCATAAAATGCATGGAGAAGTCATTTCGAATGACTGGTCCTCAGTGTTGTGAGAACGATGACTGGTTAAAATTTTTGGTGGTTTCTTGTTCAGTCCATAGGCCTACATCATGTGGCAAACCGGTGAGCATGTGGCTCTATTAGTATAGGAGATACCTGAAAACATATCACACTTTTCATCATAGTGCTTTTACCAATGCATAAAATGCATGGAGAAGTCATTTCGAATGACTGGTCCTCAGTGTTGTGAGAACGATGACTGGTTAAAATTTTTGGTGGTTTCTTATTCAGTCCATAGGCCTACATCATGTGGGAAACCGGTGAGCATGTGGCTCTATTAGTATAGGAGATACCTGAAAACATATCACACTTTTCATCATAGTGCTTTTACCAATGCATAAAATGCCTGGAGAAGTCATTTCAAATGACTGGTCCTCAGTGTTGTGAGAACGATGACTGGTTAAAATTTTTGGTGGTTTCTTGTTCAGTCCATAGGCCTACATCATGTGGCAAACCGGTGAGCATGTGGCTCTATTAGTATAGGAGATACCTGAAAACATATCACACTTTTCATCATAGTGCTTTTACCAATGCATAAAATGCATGGAGAAGTCATTTCGAATGACTGGTCCTCAGTGTTGTGAGAACGATGACTGGTTAAAATTTTTGGTGGTTTCTTGTTCAGTCCATAGGCCTACATCATGTGGCAAACCGGTGAGCATGTGGCTCTATTAGTATAGGAGATACCTGAAAACATATCACACTTTTCATCTTAGTGCTTTTACCAATGCATAAAATGCATGGAGAAGTCATTTCGAATGACTGGTCCTCAGTGTTGTGAGAACGATGACTGGTTAAAATTTTTGGTGGTTTCTTGTTCAGTCCATAGGCCTACATCATGTGGGAAACCGGTGAGCATGTGGCTCTATTAGTATAGGAGATACCTGAAAACATATCACACTTTTCATCATAGTGCTTTTACCAATGCATAAAATGCCTGGAGAAGTCATTTTGAATGACTGGTCCTCAGTGTTGTGAGAACGATGACTGGTTAAAATTTTTGGTGGTTTCTTGTTCAGTCCATAGGCCTACATCATGTGGCAAACCGGTGAGCATGTGGCTCTATTAGTATAGGAGATACCTGAAAACATATCACACTTTTCATCATAGTGCTTTTACCAATGCATAAAATGCATGGAGAAGTCATTTCGAATGACTGGTCCTCAGTGTTGTGAGAACGATGACTGGTTAAAATTTTTGGTGGTTTCTTGTTCAGTCCATAGGCCTACATCATGTGGCAAACCGGTGAGCATGTGGCTCTATTAGTATAGGAGATACCTGAAAACATATCACACTTTTCATCAGTGCTTTTACCAATGCATAAAATGCATGGAGAAGTCATTTCGAATGACTGGTCCTCAGTGTTGTGAGAACGATGACTGGTTAAAATTTTTGGTGGTTTCTTGTTCAGTCCATAGGCCTACATCATGTGGCAAACCGGTGAGCATGTGGCTCTATTAGTATAGGAGATACCTGAAAACATATCACACTTTTCATCATAGTGCTTTTACCAATGCATAAAATGCATGGAGTAGTCATTTCGAATGACTGGTCCTCAGTGTTGTGAGAACGATGACTGGTTAAAATTTTTGGTGGTTTCTTGTTCAGTCCATAGGCCTACATCATGTGGCAAACCGGTGAGCATGTGGCTCTATTAGTATAGGAGATACCTGAAAACATATCACACTTTTCATCATAGTGCTTTTACCAATGCATAAAATGCATGGAGAAGTCATTTCGAATGACTGGTCCTCAGTGTTGTGAGAACGATGACTGGTTAGAATTTTTGGTGGTTTCTTGTTCAGTCCATAGGCCTACATCATGTGGCAAACCGGTGAGCATGTGGCTCTATTAGTATAGGAGATACCTGAAAACATATCACACTTTTCATCATAGTGCTTTTACCAATGCATAAAATGCATGGAGAAGTCATTTCGAATGACTGGTCCTCAGTGTTGTGAGAACGATGACTGGTTAGAATTTTTGGTGGTTTCTTGTTCAGTCCATAGGCCTACATCATGTGGCAAACCGGTGAGCATGTGGCTCTATTAGTATAGGAGATACCTGAAAACATATCACACTTTTCATCATAGTGCTTGTACCAATGCATAAAATACATGGAGAAGTCATTTCGAATGACTGGTCCTCAGTGTTGTGAGAACGATGACTGGTTAAAATTTTTGGTGGTTTCTTGTTCAGTCCATAGGCCTACATCATGTGGCAAACCGGTGAGCATGTGGCTCTATTAGTATAGGAGATACCTGAAAACATATCACACTTTTCATCATAGTGCTTTTACCAATGCATAAAATGCATGGAGAAGTCATTTCGAATGACTGGTCCTCAGTGTTGTGAGAACGATGACTGGTTAAAATTTTTGGTGGTTTCTTGTTCAGTCCATAGGCCTACATCATGTGGCAAACCGGTGAGCATGTGGCTCTATTAGTATAGGAGATACCTGAAAACATATCACACTTTTCATCATAGTGCTTTTACCAATGCATAAAATGCATGGAGAAGTCATTTCGAATGACTGGTCCTCAGTGTTGTGAGAACGATGACTGGTTAAAATTTTTGGTGGTTTCTTGTTCAGTCCATAGGCCTACATCATGTGGGAAACCGGTGAGCATGTGGCTCTATTAGTATAGGAGATACCTGAAAACATATCACACTTTTCATCATAGTGCTTTTACCAATGCATAAAATGCCTGGAGAAGTCATTTCAAATGACTGGTCCTCAGTGTTGTGAGAACGATGACTGGTTAAAATTTTTGGTGGTTTCTTGTTCAGTCCATAGGCCTACATCATGTGGCAAACCGGTGAGCATGTGGCTCTATTAGTATAGGAGATACCTGAAAACATATCACACTTTTCATCATAGTGCTTTTACCAATGCATAAAATGCATGGAGAAGTCATTTCGAATGACTGGTCCTCAGTGTTGTGAGAACGATGACTGGTTAAAATTTTTGGTGGTTTCTTGTTCAGTCCATAGGCCTACATCATGTGGCAAACCGGTGAGCATGTGGCTCTATTAGTATAGGAGATACCTGAAAACATATCACACTTTTCATCATAGTGCTTTTACCAATGCATAAAATGCATGGAGAAGTCATTTCGAATGACTGGTCCTCAGTGTTGTGAGAACGATGACTGGTTAAAATTTTTGGTGGTTTCTTGTTCTGTCCATAGGCCTACATCATGTGGGAAACCGGTGAGCATGTGGCTCTATTAGTATAGGAGATACCTGAAAACATATCACACTTTTCATCATAGTGCTTTTACCAATGCATAAAATGCCTGGAGAAGTCATTTTGAATGACTGGTCCTGAGTGTTGTGAGAACGATGACTGGTTAAAATTTTTGGTGGTTTCTTGTTCAGTCCATAGGCCTACATCATGTGGCAAACCGGTGAGCATGTGGCTCTATTAGTATA
The DNA here is from genome assembly GCF_032444005.1 of Ranitomeya imitator. Taxonomy (NCBI): domain Eukaryota; kingdom Metazoa; phylum Chordata; class Amphibia; order Anura; family Dendrobatidae; genus Ranitomeya; species Ranitomeya imitator. The sequence continues at coordinate 33,026 of NW_027194493.1, forward strand.
GGAGATACCTGAAAACATATCACACTTTTCATCATAGTGCTTTTACCAATGCATAAAATGCATGGAGAAGTCATTTCGAATGACTGGTCCTCAGTGTTGTGAGAACGATGACTGGTTAAAATTTTTGGTGGTTTCTTGTTCAGTCCATAGGCCTACATCATGTGGCAAACCGGTGAGCATGTGGCTCTATTAGTATAGGAGATACCTGAAAACATATCACACTTTTCATCAGTGCTTTTACCAATGCATAAAATGCATGGAGAAGTCATTTCGAATGACTGGTCCTCAGTGTTGTGAGAACGATGACTGGTTAAAATTTTTGGTGGTTTCTTGTTCAGTCCATAGGCCTACATCATGTGGCAAACCGGTGAGCATGTGGCTCTATTAGTATAGGAGATACCTGAAAACATATCACACTTTTCATCAGTGCTTTTACCAATGCATAAAATGCATGGAGAAGTCATTTCGAATGACTGGTCCTCAGTGTTGTGAGAACGATGACTGGTTAAAATTTTTGGTGGTTTCTTGTTCAGTCCATAGGCCTACATCATGTGGCAAACCGGTGAGCATGTGGCTCTATTAGTATAGGAGATACCTGAAAACATATCACACTTTTCATCATAGTGCTTTTACCAATGCATAAAATGCATGGAGAAGTCATTTCGAATGACTGGTCCTCAGTGTTGTGAGAACGATGACTGGTTAAAATTTTTGGTGGTTTCTTGTTCAGTCCATAGGCCTACATCATGTGGCAAACCGGTGAGCATGTGGCTCTATTAGTATAGGAGATACCTGAAAACATATCACACTTTTCATCATAGTGCTTTTACCAATGCATAAAATGCATGGAGAAGTCATTTCGAATGACTGGTCCTCAGTGTTGTGAGAACGATGACTGGTTAAAATTTTTGGTGGTTTCTTGTTCAGTCCATAGGCCTACATCATGTGGCAAACCGGTGAGCATGTGGCTCTATTAGTATAGGAGATACCTGAAAACATATCACACTTTTCATCATAGTGCTTTTACCAATGCATAAAATGCATGGAGAAGTCATTTCGAATGACTGGTCCTCAGTGTTGTGAGAACGATGACTGGTTAAAATTTTTGGTGGTTTCTTGTTCAGTCCATAGGCCTACATCATGTGGCAAACCGGTGAGCATGTGGCTCTATTAGTATAGGTGATACCTGAAAACATATCACACTTTTCATCATAGTGCTTTTACCAATGCATAAAATGCATGGAGAAGTCATTTCGGATGACTGGTCCTCAGTGTTGTGAGAACGATGACTGGTTAAAATTTTTGGTGGTTTCTTGTTCAGTCCATAGGCCTACATCATGTGGGAAACCGGTGAGCATGTGGCTCTATTAGTATAGGAGATACCTGAAAACATATCACACTTTTCATCATAGTGCTTTTACCAATGCATAAAATGCCTGGAGAAGTCATTTCGAATGACTGGTCCTCAGTGTTGTGAGAACGATGACTGGTTAAAATTTTTGGTGGTTTCTTGTTCAGTCCATAGGCCTACATCATGTGGCAAACCGGTGAGCATGTGGCTCTATTAGTATAGGAGATACCTGAAAACATATCACACTTTTCATCATAGTGCTTTTACCAATGCATAAAATGCATGGAGAAGTCATTTCGAATGACTGGTCCTCAGTGTTGTGAGAACGATGACTGGTTAAAATTTTTGGTGGTTTCTTGTTCAGTCCATAGGCCTACATCATGTGGCAAACCGGTGAGCATGTGGCTCTATTAGTATAGGAGATACCTGAAAACATATCACACTTTTCATCAGTGCTTTTACCAATGCATAAAATGCATGGAGAAGTCATTTCGAATGACTGGTCCTCAGTGTTGTGAGAACGATGACTGGTTAAAATTTTTGGTGGTTTCTTGTTCAGTCCATAGGCCTACATCATGTGGCAAACCGGTGAGCATGTGGCTCTATTAGTATAGGTGATACCTGAAAACATATCACACTTTTCATCATAGTGCTTTTACCAATGCATAAAATGCATGGAGAAGTCATTTCGAATGACTGGTCCTCAGTGTTGTGAGAACGATGACTGGTTAAAATTTTTGGTGGTTTCTTGTTCAGTCCATAGGCCTACATCATGTGGGAAACCGGTGAGCATGTGGCTCTATTAGTATAGGAGATACCTGAAAACATATCACACTTTTCATCATAGTGCTTTTACCAATGCATAAAATGCCTGGAGAAGTCATTTCGAATGACTGGTCCTCAGTGTTGTGAGAACGATGACTGGTTAAAATTTTTGGTGGTTTCTTGTTCAGTCCATAGGCCTACATCATGTGGCAAACCGGTGAGCATGTGGCTCTATTAGTATAGGAGATACCTGAAAACATATCACACTTTTCATCATAGTGCTTTTACCAATGCATAAAATGCATGGAGAAGTCATTTCGAATGACTGGTCCTCAGTGTTGTGAGAACGATGACTGGTTAAAATTTTTGGTGGTTTCTTGTTCAGTCCATAGGCCTACATCATGTGGCAAACCGGTGAGCATGTGGCTCTATTAGTATAGGAGATACCTGAAAACATATCACACTTTTCATCATAGTGCTTTTACCAATGCATAAAATGCATGGAGAAGTCATTTCGAATGACTGGTCCTCAGTGTTGTGAGAACGATGACTGGTTAAAATTTTTGGTGGTTTCTTGTTCAGTTCATAGGCCTACATCATGTGGGAAACCGGTGAGCATGTGGCTCTATTAGTATAGGAGATACCTGAAAACATATCACACTTTTCATCATAGTGCTTTTACCAATGCATAAAATGCCTGGAGAAGTCATTTCGAATGACTGGTCCTCAGTGTTGTGAGAACGATGACTGGTTAAAATTTTTGGTGGTTTCTTGTTCAGTCCATAGGCCTACATCATGTGGCAAACCGGTGAGCATGTGGCTCTATTAGTATAGGAGATACCTGAAAACATATCACACTTTTCATCATAGTGCTTTTACCAATGCATAAAATGCATGGAGAAGTCATTTCGAATGACTGGTCCTCAGTGTTGTGAGAACGATGACTGGTTAAAATTTTTGGTGGTTTCTTGTTCAGTCCATAGGCCTACATCATGTGGCAAACCGGTGAGCATGTGGCTCTATTAGTATAGGAGATACCTGAAAACATATCACACTTTTCATCATAGTGCTTTTACCAATGCATAAAATGCATGGAGAAGTCATTTCGAATGACTGGTCCTCAGTGTTGTGAGAACGATGACTGGTTAAAATTTTTGGTGGTTTCTTGTTCAGTCCATAGGCCTACATCATGTGGCAAACCGGTGAGCATGTGGCTCTATTAGTATAGGAGATACCTGAAAACATATCACACTTTTCATCATAGTGCTTTTACCAATGCATAAAATGCATGGAGAAGTCATTTCGAATGACTGGTCCTCAGTGTTGTGAGAACGATGACTGGTTAAAATTTTTGGTGGTTTCTTGTTCAGTCCATAGGCCTACATCATGTGGCAAACCGGTGAGCATGTGGCTCTATTAGTATAGGAGATACCTGAAAACATATCACACTTTTCATCATAGTGCTTTTACCAATGCATAAAATGCATGGAGAAGTCATTTCGAATGACTGGTCCTCAGTGTTGTGAGAACGATGACTGGTTAAAATTTTTGGTGGTTTCTTGTTCAGTCCATAGGCCTACATCATGTGGCAAACCGGTGAGCATGTGGCTCTATTAGTATAGGAGATACCTGAAAACATATCACACTTTTCATCATAGTGCTTTTACCAATGCATAAAATGCATGGAGAAGTCATTTCGAATGACTGGTCCTCAGTGTTGTGAGAACGATGACTGGTTAAAATTTTTGGTGGTTTCTTGTTCAGTCCATAGGCCTACATCATGTGGCAAACCGGTGAGCATGTGGCTCTATTAGTATAGGTGATACCTGAAAACATATCACACTTTTCATCATAGTGCTTTTACCAATGCATAAAATGCATGGAGAAGTCATTTCGGATGACTGGTCCTCAGTGTTGTGAGAACGATGACTGGTTAAAATTTTTGGTGGTTTCTTGTTCAGTCCATAGGCCTACATCATGTGGGAAACCGGTGAGCATGTGGCTCTATTAGTATAGGAGATACCTGAAAACATATCACACTTTTCATCATAGTGCTTTTACCAATGCATAAAATGCCTGGAGAAGTCATTTCGAATGACTGGTCCTCAGTGTTGTGAGAACGATGACTGGTTAAAATTTTTGGTGGTTTCTTGTTCAGTCCATAGGCCTACATCATGTGGCAAACCGGTGAGCATGTGGCTCTATTAGTATAGGAGATACCTGAAAACATATCACACTTTTCATCATAGTGCTTTTACCAATGCATAAAATGCATGGAGAAGTCATTTCGAATGACTGGTCCTCAGTGTTGTGAGAACGATGACTGGTTAAAATTTTTGGTGGTTTCTTGTTCAGTCCATAGGCCTACATCATGTGGCAAACCGGTGAGCATGTGGCTCTATTAGTATAGGAGATACCTGAAAACATATCACACTTTTCATCATAGTGCTTTTACCAATGCATAAAATGCATGGAGAAGTCATTTCGAATGACTGGTCCTCAGTGTTGTGAGAACGATGACTGGTTAAAATTTTTGGTGGTTTCTTGTTCAGTTCATAGGCCTACATCATGTGGGAAACCGGTGAGCATGTGGCTCTATTAGTATAGGAGATACCTGAAAACATATCACACTTTTCATCATAGTGCTTTTACCAATGCATAAAATGCCTGGAGAAGTCATTTCGAATGACTGGTCCTCAGTGTTGTGAGAACGATGACTGGTTAAAATTTTTGGTGGTTTCTTGTTCAGTCCATAGGCCTACATCATGTGGCAAACCGGTGAGCATGTGGCTCTATTAGTATAGGAGATACCTGAAAACATATCACACTTTTCATCATAGTGCTTTTACCAATGCATAAAATGCATGGAGAAGTCATTTCGAATGACTGGTCCTCAGTGTTGTGAGAACGATGACTGGTTAATATTTTTGGTGGTTTCTTGTTCAGTCCATAGGCCTACATCATGTGGCAAACCGGTGAGCATGTGGCTCTATTAGTACAGGAGATACCTGAAAACATATCACACTTTTCATCAGTGCTTTTACCAATGCATAAAATGCATGGAGAAGTCATTTCGAATGACTGGTCCTCAGTGTTGTGAGAACGATGACTGGTTAAAATTTTTGGTGGTTTCTTGTTCAGTCCATAGGCCTACATCATGTGGCAAACCGGTGAGCATGTGGCTCTATTAGTATAGGAGATACCTGAAAACATATCACACTTTTCATCATAGTGCTTTTACCAATGCATAAAATGCATGGAGTAGTCATTTCGAATGACTGGTCCTCAGTGTTGTGAGAACGATGACTGGTTAAAATTTTTGGTGATTTCTTGTTCAGTCCATAGGCCTACATCATGTGGCAAACCGGTGAGCATGTGGCTCTATTAGTATAGGAGATACCTGAAAACATATCACACTTTTCATCATAGTGCTTTTACCAATGCATAAAATGCATGGAGAAGTCATTTCGAATGACTGGTCCTCAGTGTTGTGAGAACAATGACTGGTTAAAATTTTTGGTGGTTTCTTGTTCAGTCCATTAGCCGACATCATGTGGCAAACCGGTGAGCATGTGGCTCTATTAGTATAGGAGATACCTGAAAACATATCACACTTTTCATCATAGTGCTTTTACCAATGCATAAAATGCATGGAGAAGTCATTTCGAATGACTGGTCCTCAGTGTTGTGAGAACGATGGCTGGTTAAAATTTTTGGTGGTTTCTTGTTCAGTCCATAGGCCTACATCATGTGGCAAACCGGTGAGCATGTGGCTCTATTAGTATAGGAGATACCTGAAAACATATCACACTTTTCATCATAGTGCTTTTACCAATGCATAAAATGCATGGAGAAGTCATTTCGAATGACTGGTCCTCAGTGTTGTGAGAACGATGAATGGTTAAAATTTTTGGTGGTTTCTTGTTCAGTCCATTAGCCTACATCATGTGGCAAACCGGTGAGCATGTGGCTCTATTAGTATAGGAGATACCTGAAAACATATCACACTTTTCATCATAGTGCTTTTACCAATGCATAAAATGCATGGAGAAGTCATTTCAAATGACTGGTCCTCAGTGTTGTGAGAACGATGACTGGTTAAAATTTTTGGTGGTTTCTTGTTCAGTCCATAGGCCTACATCATGTGGCAAACCGGTGAGCATGTGGCTCTATTAGTATAGGAGATACCTGAAAACATATCACACTTTTCATCATAGTGCTTTTATCAATGCATAAAATGCATGGAGAAGTCATTTCGAATGACTGGTCCTCAGTGTTGTGAGAACGATGACTGGTTAAAATTTTTGGTGGTTTCTTGTTCAGTCCATAGGCCTACATCATGTGGCAAACCGGTGAGCATGTGGCTCTATTAGTATAAGAGATACCTGAAAATATATCACACTTTTCATCATAGTGCTTTTACCAATGCATAAAATGACTGGAGAAGTCATTTCGAATGACTGGTCCTCAGTGTTGTGAGAACGATGACTGGTTAAAATTTTTGGTGGTTTCTTGTTCAGTCCATAGGCCTACATCATGTGGCAAACCGGTGAGCATGTGGCTCTATTAGTATAGGAGATACCTGAAAACATATCACACTTTTCATCATAGTGCTTTTACCAATGCATAAAATGCATGGAGAAGTCATTTCGAATGACTGGTCCTCAGTGTTGTGAGAACGATGAATGGTTAAAATTTTTGGTGGTTTCTTGTTCAGTCCATTAGCCTACATCATGTGGCAAACCGGTGAGCATGTGGCTCTATTAGTATAGGAGATACCTAAAAACATATCACACTTTTCATCATAGTGCTTTTACCAATGCATAAAATGCATGGAGAAGTCAGTTTGAATGACTGGTCCTCAGTGTTGTGAGAACGATGACTGGTTAAAATTTTTGGTGGTTTCTTGTTCAGTCCATTAGCCTACATCATGTGGCAAACCGGTGAGCATGTGGCTCTATTAGTATAGGAGATACCTGAAAACATATCACACTTTTCATCATAGTGCTTTTACCAATGCATAAAATGCATGGAGAAGTCATTTCGAATGACTGGTCCTCAGTGTTGTGAGAACGATGACTGGTTAAAATTTTTGATGGTTTCTTGTTCAGTCCATAGGCCTACATCATGTCGCAAACCGGTGAGCATGTGGCTCTATTAGTATAGGAGATACCTGAAAACATATCACACTTTTCATCATAGTGCTTTTACCAATGCATAAAATGACTGGAGAAGTCATTTCGAATGACTGGTCCTCAGTGTTGTGAGAACGATGACTGGTTAAAATTTTTGGTGGTTTCTTGTTCAGTCCATAGGTCTACATCATGTGGCAAACCGCTGAGCATGTGGCTCTATTAGTATAGGAGATACCTGAAAACATATCACACTTTTCATCATAGTGCTTTTACCAATGCATAAAATGCATGGAGAAGTCATTTCGAATGACTGGTCCTCAGTGTTGTGAGAACGATGACTGGTTAAAATTTTTGATGGTTTCTTGTTCAGTCCATAGGCCTACATCATGTCGCAAACCGGTGAGCATGTGGCTCTATTAGTATAGGAGATACCTGAAAACATATCACACTTTTCATCATAGTGCTTTTACCAATGCATAAAATCCATGGAGAAGTCATTTCGAATGACTGGTCCTCAGTGTTGTGAGAACGATGACTGGTTAAAATTTTTGGTGGTTTCTTGTTCAGTCCATAGGTCTACATCATGTGGCAAACCGGTGAGCATGTGGCTCTATTAGTATAGGAGATACCTGAAAACATATCACACTTTTCATCATAGTGCTTTTACCAATGCATAAAATGCATGGAGAAGTCATTTCAAATGACTGGTCCTCAGTGTTGTGAGAACGATGACTGGTTAAAATTTTTGGTGGTTTCTTGTTCAGTCCATAGGCCTACATCATGTGGCAAACCGGTGAGCATGTGGCTCTATTAGTATAGGAGATACCTGAAAACATATCACACTTTTCATCATAGTGCTTTTATCAATGCATAAAATGCATGGAGAAGTCATTTCGAATGACTGGTCCTCAGTGTTGTGAGAACGATGACTGGTTAAAATTTTTGGTGGTTTCTTGTTCAGTCCATAGGCCTACATCATGTGGCAAACCGGTGAGCATGTGGCTCTATTAGTATAAGAGATACCTGAAAATATATCACACTTTTCATCATAGTGCTTTTACCAATGCATAAAATGACTGGAGAAGTCATTTCGAATGACTGGTCCTCAGTGTTGTGAGAACGATGACTGGTTAAAATTTTTGGTGGTTTCTTGTTCAGTCCATAGGCCTACATCATGTGGCAAACCGGTGAGCATGTGGCTCTATTAGTATAGGAGATACCTGAAAACATATCACACTTTTCATCATAGTGCTTTTACCAATGCATAAAATGCATGGAGAAGTCATTTCGAATGACTGGTCCTCAGTGTTGTGAGAACGATGAATGGTTAAAATTTTTGGTGGTTTCTTGTTCAGTCCATTAGCCTACATCATGTGGCAAACCGGTGAGCATGTGGCTCTATTAGTATAGGAGATACCTGAAAACATATCACACTTTTCATCATAGTGCTTTTACCAATGCATAAAATGCATGGAGAAGTCATTTCGAATGACTGGTCCTCAGTGTTGTGAGAACGATGGCTGGTTAAAATTTTTGGTGGTTTCTTGTTCAGTCCATAGGCCTACATCATGTGGCAAACCGGTGAGCATGTGGCTCTATTAGTATAGGAGATACCTGAAAACATATCACACTTTTCATCATAGTGCTTTTACCAATGCATAAAATGCATGGAGAAGTCATTTCGAATGACTGGTCCTCAGTGTTGTGAGAACGATGAATGGTTAAAATTTTTGGTGGTTTCTTGTTCAGTCCATTAGCCTACATCATGTGGCAAACCGGTGAGCATGTGGCTCTATTAGTATAGGAGATACCTGAAAACATATCACACTTTTCATCATAGTGCTTTTACCAATGCATAAAATGCATGGAGAAGTCATTTCGAATGACTGGTCCTCAGTGTTGTGAGAACGATGAATGGTTAAAATTTTTGGTGGTTTCTTGTTCAGTCCATTAGCCTACATCATGTGGCAAACCGGTGAGCATGTGGCTCTATTAGTATAGGAGATACCTGAAAACATATCACACTTTTCATCATAGTGCTTTTACCAATGCATAAAATGCATGGAGAAGTCATTTCGAATGACTGGTCCTCAGTGTTGTGAGAACGATGACTGGTTAAAATTTTTGGTGGTTTCTTGTTCAGTCCATAGGCCTACATCATGTGGCAAACCGGTGAGCATGTGGCTCTATTAGTATAGGAGATACCTGAAAACATATCACACTTTTCATCATAGTGCTTTTATCAATGCATAAAATGCATGGAGAAGTCATTTCGAATGACTGGTCCTCAGTGTTGTGAGAACGATGACTGGTTAAAATTTTTGGTGGTTTCTTGTTCAGTCCATAGGCCTACATCATGTGGCAAACCGGTGAGCATGTGGCTCTATTAGTATAAGAGATACCTGAAAATATATCACACTTTTCATCATAGTGCTTTTACCAATGCATAAAATGACTGGAGAAGTCATTTCGAATGACTGGTCCTCAGTGTTGTGAGAACGATGACTGGTTAAAATTTTTGGTGGTTTCTTGTTCAGTCCATAGGCCTACATCATGTGGCAAACCGGTGAGCATGTGGCTCTATTAGTATAAAAGATACCTGAAAACATATCATACTTTTCATGATAGTGCTTTTACCAATGCATAAAATGCATGGAGAAGTCATTTCGAATGACTGGTCCTCAGTGTTGTGAGAACGATGACTGGTTAAAATTTTTGGTGGTTTCTTGTTCAGTCCATAGGCCTACATCATGTGGCAAACCGGTGAGCATGTGGCTCTATTAGTATAGGAGATACCTGAAAACATATCACACTTTTCATCAGTGCTTTTACCAATGCATAAAATGCATGGAGAAGTCATTTCGAATGACTGGTCCTCAGTGTTGTGAGAACGATGACTGGTTAAAATTTTTGGTGGTTTCTTGTTTAGTCCATAGGCCTACATCATGTGGCAAACCGGTGAGCATGTGGCTCTATTAGTATAGGAGATACCTGAAAACATATCACACTTTTCATCATAGTGCTTTTACCAATGCATAAAATGCATGGAGAAGTCATTTCGAATGACTGGTCCTCAGTGTTGTGAGAACGATGACTGGTTAAAATTTTTGGTGGTTTCTTGTTCAGTCCATAGGCCTACATCATGTGGCAAACCGGTGAGCATGTGGCTCTATTAGTATAGGAGATACCTGAAAACATATCACACTTTTCATCATAGTGCTTTTACCAATGCATAAAATGCATGGAGAAGTCATTTCGAATGACTGGTCCTCAGTGTTGTGAGAACGATGACTGGTTAAAATTTTTGATGGTTTCTTGTTCAGTCCATAGGCCTACATCATGTCGCAAACCGGTGAGCATGTGGCTCTATTAGTATAGGAGATACCTGAAAACATATCACACTTTTCATCATAGTGCTTTTACCAATGCATAAAATGCATGGAGAAGTCATTTCGAATGACTGGTCCTCAGTGTTGTGAGAACGATGACTGGTTAAAATTTTTGGTGGTTTCTTGTTCAGTCCATAGGTCTACATCATGTGGCAAACCGGTGAGCATGTGGCTCTATTAGTATAGGAGATACCTGAAAATATATCACACTTTTCATCATAGTGCTTTTACCAATGCATAAAATGACTGGAGAAGTCATTTCGAATGACTGGTCCTCAGTGTTGTGAGAACGATGACTGGTTAAAATTTTTGGTGGTTTCTTGTTCAGTCCATAGGTCTACATCATGTGGCAAACCGGTGAGCATGTGGCTCTATTAGTATAGGAGATACCTGAAAACATATCACACTTTTCATCATAGTGCTTTTACCAATGCATAAAATGCATGGAGAAGTCATTTCGAATGACTGGTCCTCAGTGTTGTGAGAACGATGACTGGTTAAAATTTTTGATGGTTTCTTGTTCAGTCCATAGGCCTACATCATGTCGCAAACCGGTGAGCATGTGGCTCTATTAGTATAGGAGATACCTGAAAACATATCACACTTTTCATCATAGTGCTTTTACCAATGCATAAAATCCATGGAGAAGTCATTTCGAATGACTGGTCCTCAGTGTTGTGAGAACGATGACTGGTTAAAATTTTTGGTGGTTTCTTGTTCAGTCCATAGGTCTACATCATGTGGCAAACCGGTGAGCATGTGGCTCTATTAGTATAGGAGATACCTGAAAATATATCACACTTTTCATCATAGTGCTTTTACCAATGCATAAAATGACTGGAGAAGTCATTTCGAATGACTGGTCCTCAGTGTTGTGAGAACGATGACTGGTTAAAATTTTTGGTGGTTTCTTGTTCAGTCCATAGGCCTACATCATGTGGCAAACCGGTGAGCATGTGGCTCTATTAGTATAGGAGATACCTGAAAACATATCACACTTTTCATCATAGTGCTTTTACCAATGCATAAAATGCATGGAGAAGTCATTTCGAATGACTGGTCCTCAGTGTTGTGAGAACGATGACTGGTTAAAATTTTTGGTGGTTTCTTGTTCAGTCCATAGGCCTACATCATGTGGCAAACCGGTGAGCATGTGGCTCTATTAGTATAGGAGATACCTGAAAACATATCACACTTTTCATCATAGTGCTTTTACCAATGCATAAAATGCATGGAGAAGTTATTTCGAATGACTGGTCCTCAGTGTTGTGAGAACGATGACTGGTTAGAATTTTTGGTGGTTTCTTGTTCAGTCCATAGGCCTACATCATGTGGCAAACCGGTGAGCTTGTGGCTCTATTAGTATAGGAGATACCTGAAAACATATCACACTTTTCATCATAGTGCTTTTACCAATGCATAAAATGCATGGAGAAGTCATTTCGAATGACTGGTCCTCAGTGTTGTGAGAACGATGACTGGTTAAAATTTTTGGTGGTTTCTTGTTCAGTCCATAGGCCTACATCATGTGGCAAACCGGTGAGCATGTGGCTCTATTAGTATAGGAGATACCTGAAAACATATCACACTTTTCATCATAGTGCTTTTACCAATGCATAAAATGCATGGAGAAGTCATTTCGAATGACTGGTCCTCAGTGTTGTGAGAACGATGACTGGTTAAAATTTTTGGTGGTTTCTTGTTCAGTCCATTAGCCTACATCATGTGGCAAACCGGTGAGCATGTGGCTCTATTAGTATAGGAGATACCTGAAAACATATCACACTTTTCATCATAGTGCTTTTACCAATGCATAAAATGCATGGAGAAGTCATTTCGAATGACTGGTCCTCAGTGTTGTGATAACGATGACTGGTTAAAATATTTGATGGTTTCTTGTTCAGTCCATAGGCCTACATCATGTGGCAAACCGGTGAGCATGTGGCTCTATTAGTATAGGAGATACCTGAAAACATATCACACTTTTCATCATAGTGCTTTTACCAATGCATAAAATGCATGGAGAAGTCATTTCGAATGACTGGTCCTCAGTGTTGTGAGAACGATGACTGGTTAAAATTTTTGGTGGTTTCTTGTTCAGTCCATAGGTCTACATCATGTGGCAAACCAGTGAGCATGTGGCTCTATTAGTATAGGAGATACCTGAAAACATATCACACTTTTCATCACAGTGCTTTTACCAATGCATAAAATGCATGGAGAAGTCATTTCGAATGACTGGTCCTCAGTGTTGTGAGAACGATGACTGGTTAAAATTTTTGGTGGTTTCTTGTTCAGTCCATAGGCCTACATCATGTGGCAAACCGGTGAGCATGTGGCTCTATTAGTATAGGAGATACCTGAAAACATATCACACTTTTCATCATAGTGCTTTTACCAATGCATAAAATGCATGGAGAAGTCATTTCGAACAAGAAACCACCAAAAATTTTAACCAGTCATCGTTCTCACAACACTGAGGACCAGTCATTCGAAATGACTTCTCCATGCATTTCATGCATTGGTAAAAGCACTATGATGAAAAGTGTGATATGTTTTCAGGTATCTCCTATACTAATAGAGCCACATGCTCACCGGTTTGCCACATGATGTAGGCTAATGGACTGAACAAGAAACCACCAAAAATTTTAACCAGTCATCGTTCTCACAACACTGAGGACCAGTCATTCGAAATGACTTCTCCATGCATTTTATGCATTGGTAAAAGCACTATGATGAAAAGTGTGATATGTTTTCAGGTATCTCCTATACTTATAGAGCCACATGCTCACCGGTTTGCCACATGATGTAGGCCTATGGACTGAACAAGAAACCACCAAAAATTTTAACCAGTCATCGTTCTCACAACACTGAGGACCAGTCATTCGAAATGACTTCTCCATGCATTTTATGCATTGGTAAAAGCACTATGATGAAAAGTGTGATATGTTTTCAGGTATCTCCTATACTAATAGAGCCACATGCTCACCGGTTTGCCACATGATGTAGGCCTATGGACTGAACAAGAAACCACCAAAAATTTTAACCAGTCATCGTTCTCACAACACTGAGGACCAGTCATTCGAAATGACTTCTCCATGCATTTTATGCATTGGTAAAAGCACTGTGATGAAAAGTGTGATATGTTTTCAGGTATCTCCTATACTAATAGAGCCACATGCTCACCGGTTTGCCACATGATGTAGGCCTATGGACTGAACAAGAAACCACCAAAAATTTTAACCAGTCATCGTTCTCACAACACTGAGGACCAGTCATTCGAAATGACTTCTCCATGCATTTTATGCATTGGTAAAAGCACTATGATGAAAAGTGTGATATGTTTTCAGGTATCTCCTATACTAATAGAGCCACATGCTCACCGGTTTGCCACATGATGTAGGCCTATGGACTGAACAAGAAACCACCAAAAATTTTAACCAGTCATCGTTCTCACAACACTGAGGACCAGTCATTCGAAATGACTTCTCCATGCATTTTATGCATTGGTAAAAGCACTATGATGAAAAGTGTGATATGTTTTCAGGTATCTCCTATACTAATAGAGCCACATGCTCACCGGTTTGCCACATGATGTAGGCCTATGGACTGAACAAGAAACCACCAAAAATTTTAACCAGTCATCGTTCTCACAACACTGAGGACCAGTCATTCGAAATGACTTCTCCATGCATTTTATGCATTGGTAAAAGCACTATGATGAAAAGTGTGATATGTTTTCAGGTATCTCCTATACTAATAGAGCCACATGCTCACCGGTTTGCCACATGATGTAGGCCTATGGACTGAACAAGAAACCACCAAAAATTTTAACCAGTCATCGTTCTCACAACACTGAGGACCAGTCATTCGAAATGACTTCTCCATGCATTTTATGCATTGGTAAAAGCACTATGATGAAAAGTGTGATATGTTTTCAGGTATCTCCTATACTAATAGAGCCACATGCTCACCGGTTTGCCACATGATGTAGGCCTATGGACTGAACAAGAAACCACCAAAAATTTTAACCAGTCATCGTTCTCACAACACTGAGGACCAGTCATTCGAAATGACTTCTCCATGCATTTTATGCATTGGTAAAAGCACTATGATGAAAAGTGTGATATGTTTTCAGGTATCTCCTATACTAATAGAGCCACATGCTCACCGGTTTGCCACATGATGTAGGCTAATGGACTGAACAAGAAACCACCAAAAATTTTAACCAGTCATCGTTCTCACAACACTGAGGACCAGTCATTCGAAATGACTTCTCCATGCATTTTATGCATTGGTAAAAGCACTATGATGAAAAGTGTGATATGTTTTCAGGTATCTCCTATACTAATAGAGCCACATGCTCACCGGTTTGCCACATGTTGTAGGCCTATGGACTGAACAAGAAACCACCAAAAATTTTAACCAGTCATCGTTCTCACAACACTGAGGACCAGTCATTCGAAATGACTTCTCCATGCATTTTATGCATTGGTAAAAGCACTATGATGAAAAGTGTGATATGTTTTCAGGTATCTCCTATACTAATAGAGCCACATGCTCACCGGTTTGCCACATGATGTAGGCCTATGGACTGAACAAGAAACCACCAAAAATTTTAACCAGTCATCGTTCTCACAACACTGAGGACCAGTCATTCGAAATGACTTCTCCATGCATTTTATGCATTGGTAAAAGCACTATGATGAAAAGTGTGATATGTTTTCAGGTATCTCCTATACTAATAGAGCCACATGCTCACCGGTTTGCCACATGATGTAGGCTAATGGACTGAACAAGAAACCACCAAAAATTTTAACCAGTCATCGTTCTCACAACACTGAGGACCAGTCATTCGAAATGACTTCTCCATGCATTTTATGCATTGGTAAAAGCACTATGATGAAAAGTGTGATATGTTTTCAGGTATCTCCTATACTAATAGAGCCACATGCTCACCGGTTTGCCACATGATGTAGGCCTATGGACTGAACAAGAAACCACCAAAAATTTTAACCAGTCATCGTTCTCACAACACTGAGGACCAGTCATTCGAAATGACTTCTCCATGCATTTTATGCATTGGTAAAAGCACTATGATGAAAAGTGTGATATGTTTTCAGGTATCTCCTATACTAATAGAGCCACATGCTCACCGGTTTGCCACATGATGTAGGCCTATGGACTGAACAAGAGACCACCAAAAATTTTAACCAGTCATCGTTTTCACAACACTGAGGACCAGTCATTCGAAATGACTTCTCCATGCATTTTATGCATTGGTAAAAGCACTATGATGAAAAGTGTGATATGTTTTCAGGTATCTCCTATACTAATAGAGCGACATGCTCACCGGTTTGCCACATGATGTAGGCCTATGGACTGAACAAGAAACCACCAAAAATTTTAACCAGTCATCGTTCTCACAACACTGAGGACCAGTCATTCGAAATGACTTCTACATGCATTTTATGCATTGGTAAAAGCACTGTGATGAAAAGTGTGATATGTTTTCAGGTATCTCCTATACTAATAGAGCCACATGCTCACCGGTTTGCCACATGATGTAGACCTATGGACTGAACAAGAAACCACCAAAAATTTTAACCAGTCATCGTTCTCACAACACTGAGGACCAGTCATTCGAAATGACTTCTCCATGCATTTTATGCATTGGTAAAAGCACTATGATGAAAAGTGTGATATGTTTTCAGGTATCTCCTATACTAATAGAGCCACATGCTCACCGGTTTGCCACATGATGTAGGCCTATGGACTGAACAAGAAACCATCAAATATTTTAACCAGTCATCGTTATCACAACACTGAGGACCAGTCATTCGAAATGACTTCTCCATGCATTTTATGCATTGGTAAAAGCACTATGATGAAAAGTTTGATATGTTTTCAGGTATCTCCTATACTAATAGAGCCACATGCTCACCGGTTTGCCACATGATGTAGGCTAATGGACTGAACAAGAAACCACCAAAAATTTTAACCAGTCATCGTTCTCACAACACTGAGGACCAGTCATTCGAAATGACTTCTCCATGCATTTTATGCATTGGTAAAAGCACTATGATGAAAAGTGTGATATGTTTTCAGGTATCTCCTATACTAATAGAGCCACATGCTCACCGGTTTGCCACATGATGTAGGCCTATGGACTGAACAAGAAACCACCAAAAATTTTAACCAGTCATCGTTCTCGCAACACTGAGGACCAGTCATTCGAAATGACTTCTCCATGCATTTTATGCATTGGTAAAAGCACTATGATGAAAAGTGTGATATGTTTTCAGGTATCTCCTATACTAATAGAGCCACATGCTCACCGGTTTGCCACATGATGTAGGCCTATGGACTGAACAAGAAACCACCAAAAATTCTAACCAGTCATCGTTCTCACAACACTGAGGACCAGTCATTCGAAATGACTTCTCCATGCATTTTATGCATTGGTAAAAGCACTATGATGAAAAGTGTGATATGTTTTCAGGTATCTCCTATACTAATAGAGCCACATGCTCACCGGTTTGCCACATGATGTAGGCCTATGGACTGAACAAGAAACCACCAAAAATTTTAACCAGTCATCGTTCTCACAACACTGAGGACCAGTCATTCGAAATGACTTCTCCATGCATTTTATGCATTGGTAAAAGCACTATGATGAAAAGTGTGATATGTTTTCATGTATCTCCTATACTAATAGAGCCACATGCTCACCGGTTTGCCACATGATGTAGGCCTATGGACTGAACAAGAAACCACCAAAAATTTTAACCAGTCATCGTTCTCACAACACTGAGGACCAGTCATTCGAAATGACTTCTCCAGTCATTTTATGCATTGGTAAAAGCACTATGATGAAAAGTGTGATATATTTTCAGGTATCTCCTATACTAATAGAGCCACATGCTCACCGGTTTGCCACATGATGTAGACCTATGGACTGAACAAGAAACCACCAAAAATTTTAACCAGTCATCGTTCTCACAACACTGAGGACCAGTCATTCGAAATGACTTCTCCATGCATTTTATGCATTGGTAAAAGCACTATGATGAAAAGTGTGATATGTTTTCAGGTATCTCCTATACTAATAGAGCCACATGCTCACCGGTTTGCCACATGATGTAGGCCTATGGACTGAACAAGAAACCATCAAAAATTTTAACCAGTCATCGTTCTCACAACACTGAGGACCAGTCATTCGAAATGACTTCTCCATGCATTTTATGCATTGGTAAAAGCACTATGATGAAAAGTGTGATATGTTTTCAGGTATCTCCTATACTAATAGAGCCACATGCTCACCGGTTTGCCACATGATGTAGGCTAATGGACTGAACAAGAAACCACCAAAAATTTTAACCAGTCATCGTTCTCACAACACTGAGGACCAGTCATTCAAACTGACTTCTCCATGCATTTTATGCATTGGTAAAAGCACTATGATGAAAAGTGTGATATGTTTTCAGGTATCTCCTATACTAATAGAGCCACATGCTCACCGGTTTGCCACATGATGTAGGCTAATGGACTGAACAAGAAAGCACCAAAAATTTTAACCAGTCATCGTTCTCACAACACTGAGGACCAGTCATTCGAAATGACTTCTCCATGCATTTTATGCATTGGTAAAAGCACTATGATGAAAAGTGTGATATGTTTTCAGGTATCTCCTATACTAATAGAGCCACATGCTCACCGGTTTGCCACATGATGTAGGCCTATGGACTGAACAAGAAACCACCAAAAATTTTAACCAGTCATCGTTCTCACAACACTGAGGACCAGTCATTCGAAATGAGTTCTCCATGCATTTTATGCATTGGTAAAAGCACTATGATGAAAAGTGTGATATGTTTTCAGGTATCTCCTATACTAATAGAGCCACATGCTCACCGGTTTGCCACATGATGTAGGCCTATGGACTAAACAAGAAACCACCAAAAATTTTAACCAGTCATCGTTCTCACAACACTGAGGACCAGTCATTCGAAATGACTTCTCCATGCATTTTATGCATTGGTAAAAGCACTGATGAAAAGTGTGATATGTTTTCAGGTATCTCCTATACTAATAGAGCCACATGCTCACCGGTTTGCCACATGATGTAGGCCTATGGACTGAACAAGAAACCACCAAAAATTTTAACCAGTCATCGTTCTCACAACACTGAGGACCAGTCATTCGAAATGACTTCTCCATGCATTTTATGCATTGGTAAAAGCACTATCATGAAAAGTATGATATGTTTTCAGGTATCTCCTATACTAATAGAGCCACATGCTCACCGGTTTGCCACATGATGTAGGCCTATGGACTGAACAAGAAACCACCAAAAATTTTAACCAGTCATCGTTCTCACAACACTGAGGACCAGTCATTCGAAATGACTTCTCCATTCATTTTATGCATTGATAAAAGCACTATGATGAAAAGTGTGATATGTTTTCAGGTATCTCCTATACTAATAGAGCCAGATGCTCACCGGTTTGCCACATGATGTAGGCCTATGGACTGAACAAGAAACCACCAAAAATTTTAACCAGTCATCGTTCTCACAACACTGAGGACCAGTCATTCAAAATGACTTCTCCAGTCATTTTATGCATTGGTAAAAGCACTATGATGAAAAGTGTGATATATTTTCAGGTATCTCCTATACTAATAGAGCCACATGCTCACCGGTTTGCCACATGATGTAGACCTATGGACTGAACAAGAAACCACCAAAAATTTTAACCAGTCATCATTCTCACAACACTGAGGACCAGTCATTCGAAATGACTTCTCCATGCATTTTATGCATTGGTAAAAGCACTATGATGAAAAGTGTGATATGTTTTCAGGTATCTCCTATACTAATAGAGCCACATGCTCACCGGTTTGCCACATGATGTAGGCCTATGGACTGAACAAGAAACCATCATAAATTTTAACCAGTCATCGTTCTCACAACACTGAGGACCAGTCATTCGAAATGACTTCTCCATGCATTTTATGCATTGGTAAAAGCACTATGATGAAAAGTGTGATATGTTTTCAGGTATCTCCTATACTAATAGAGCCACATGCTCACCGGTTTGCCACATGATGTAGGCTAATGGACTGAACAAGAAACCACCAAAAATTTTAACCAGTCATCGTTCTCACAACACTGAGGACCAGTCATTCAAACTGACTTCTCCATGCATTTTATGCATTGGTAAAAGCACTATGATGAAAAGTGTGATATGTTTTCAGGTATCTCCTATACTAATAGAGCCACATGCTCACCGGTTTGCCACATGATGTAGGCTAATGGACTGAACAAGAAACCACCAAAAATTTTAACCAGTCATCGTTCTCACAACACTGAGGACCAGTCATTCTAAATGACTTCTCCATGCATTTTATGCATTGGTAAAAGCACTATGATGAAAAGTGTGATATGTTTTCAGGTATCTCCTATACTAATAGAGCCACATGCTCACCGGTTTGCCACATGATGTAGGCCTATGGACTGAACAAGAAACCACCAAAAATTTTAACCAGTCATCGTTCTCACAACACTGAGGACCAGTCATTCGAAATGACTTCTCCATGCATTTTATGCATTGGTAAAAGCACTATGATGAAAAGTGTGATATGTTTTCAGGTATCTCCTATACTAATAGAGCCACATGCTCACCGGTTTGCCACATGATGTAGGCCTATGGACTAAACAAGAAACCACCAAAAATTTTAACCAGTCATCGTTCTCACAACACTGAGGACCAGTCATTCGAAATGACTTCTCCATGCATTTTATGCATTGGTAAAAGCACTGATGAAAAGTGTGATATGTTTTCAGGTATCTCCTATACTAATAGAGCCACATGCTCACCGGTTTGCCACATGATGTAGGCCTATGGACTGAACAAGAAACCACCAAAAATTTTAACCAGTCATCGTTCTCACAACACTGAGGACCAGTCATTCGAAATGACTTCTCCATGCATTTTATGCATTGGTAAAAGCACTATCATGAAAAGTATGATATGTTTTCAGGTATCTCCTATACTAATAGAGCCACATGCTCACCGGTTTGCCACATGATGTAGGCCTATGGACTGAACAAGAAACCACCAAAAATTTTAACCAGTCATCGTTCTCACAACACTGAGGACCAGTCATTCGAAATGACTTCTCCATGCATTTTATGCATTGGTAAAAGCACTATGATGAAAAGTGTGATATGTTTTCAGGTATCTCCTATACTAATAGAGCCACATGCTCACCGGTTTGCCACATGATGTAGGCCTATGGACTGAACAAGAAACCACCAAAAATTTTAACCAGTCATCGTTCTCACAACACTGAGGACCAGTCATTCGAAATGACTTCTCCAGTCATTTTATGCATTGGTAAAAGCACTATGATGAAAAGTGTGATATATTTTCAGGTATCTCTTAAACTAATAGAGCCACATGCTCACCGGTTTGCCACATGATGTAGGCCTATGGACTGAACAAGAAACCACCAAAAATTTTAACCAGTCATCGTTCTCACAAAACTGAGGACCAGTCATTCGAAATGACTTCTCCATGCATTTTATGCATTGATAAAAGCACTATGATGAAAAGTGTGATATGTTTTCAGGTATCTCCTATACTAATAGAGCCACATGCTCACCGGTTTGCCACATGATGTAGGCCTATGGACTGAACAAGAAACCACCAAAAATTTTAACCAGTCATCGTTCTCACAACACTGAGGACCAGTCATTCGAAATGACTTCTCCATGCATTTTATGCATTGGTAAAAGCACTATGATGAAAAGTGTGATATGTTTTCAGGTATCTCCTATACTAATAGAGCCACATGCTCACCGGTTTGCCACATGATGTAGGCCTATGGACTGAACAAGAAACCACCAAAAATTTTAACCAGTCATCGTTCTCACAACACTGAGGACCAGTCATTCGAAATGACTTCTCCAGTCATTTTATGCATTGGTAAAAGCACTATGATGAAAAGTGTGATATATTTTCAGGTATCTCCTATACTAATAGAGCCACATGCTCACCGGTTTGCCACATGATGTAGACCTATGGACTGAACAAGAAACCACCAAAAATTTTAACCAGTCATCGTTCTCACAACACTGAGGACCAGTCATTCGAAATGACTTCTCCATGCATTTTATGCATTGGTAAAAGCACTATGATGAAAAGTGTGATATGTTTTCAGGTATCTCCTATACTAATAGAGCCACATGCTCACCGGTTTGCCACATGATGTAGGCTAATGGACTGAACAAGAAACCACCAAAAATTTTAACCAGTCATCGTTCTCACAACACTGAGGACCAGTCATTCAAACTGACTTCTCCATGCATTTTATGCATTGGTAAAAGCACTATGATGAAAAGTGTGATATGTTTTCAGGTATCTCCTATACTAATAGAGCCACATGCTCACCGGTTTGCCACATGATGTAGGCTAATGGACTGAACAAGAAAGCACCAAAAATTTTAACCAGTCATCGTTCTCACAACACTGAGGACCAGTCATTCGAAATGACTTCTCCATGCATTTTATGCATTGGTAAAAGCACTATGATGAAAAGTGTGATATGTTTTCAGGTATCTCCTATACTAATAGAGCCACATGCTCACCGGTTTGCCACATGATGTAGGCCTATGGACTGAATAAGAAACCACCAAAAATTTTAACCAGTCATCGTTCTCACAACACTGAGGACCAGTCATTCGAAATGACTTCTCCATGCATTTTATGCATTGGTAAAAGCACTATGATGAAAAGTGTGATATGTTTTCAGGTATCTCCTATACTAATAGAGCCACATGCTCACCGGTTTGCCACATGATGTAGGCCTATGGACTAAACAAGAAACCACCAAAAATTTTAACCAGTCATCGTTCTCACAACACTGAGGACCAGTCATTCGAAATGACTTCTCCATGCATTTTATGCATTGGTAAAAGCACTGATGAAAAGTGTGATATGTTTTCAGGTATCTCCTATACTAATAGAGCCACATGCTCACCGGTTTGCCACATGATGTAGGCCTATGGACTGAACAAGAAACCACCAAAAATTTTAACCAGTCATCGTTCTCACAACACTGAGGACCAGTCATTCGAAATGACTTCTCCATGCATTTTATGCATTGGTAAAAGCACTATCATGAAAAGTATATGTTTTCAGGTATCTCCTATACTAATAGAGCCACATGCTCACCGGTTTGCCACATGATGTAGGCCTATGGACTGAACAATAAACCACCAAAAATTTTAACCAGTCATCGTTCTCACAACACTGAGGACCAGCCATTCGAAATGACTTCTCCATGCATTTTATGCATTGATAAAAGCACTATGATGAAAAGTGTGATATGTTTTCAGGTATCTCCTATACTAATAGAGCCAGATGCTCACCGGTTTGCCACATGATGTAGGCCTATGGACTGAACAAGAAACCACCAAAAATTTTAACCAGTCATCGTTCTCACAACACTGAGGACCAGTCATTCGAAATGACTTCTCCAGTCATTTTATGCATTGGTAAAAGCACTATGATGAAAAGTGTGATATATTTTCAGGTATCTCCTATACTAATAGAGCCACATGCTCACCGGTTTGCCACATGATGTAGACCTATGGACTGAACAAGAAACCACCAAAAATTTTAACCAGTCATCGTTCTCACAACACTGAGGACCAGTCATTCGAAATGACTTCTCCATGCATTTTATGCATTGGTAAAAGCACTATGATGAAAAGTGTGATATGTTTTCAGGTATCTCCTATACTAATAGAGCCACATGCTCACCGGTTTGCCACATGATGTAGGCCTATGGACTGAACAAGAAACCATCAAATATTTTAACCAGTCATCGTTATCACAACACTGAGGACCAGTCATTCGAAATGACTTCTCCATGCATTTTATGCATTGGTAAAAGCACTATGATGAAAAGTTTGATATGATTTCAGGTATCTCCTATACTAATAGAGCCACATGCTCACCGGTTTGCCACATGATGTAGGCTAATGGACTGAACAAGAAACCACCAAAAATTTTAACCAGTCATCGTTCTCACAACACTGAGGACCAGTCATTCGAAATGACTTCTCCATGCATTTTATGCATTGGTAAAAGCACTATGATGAAAAGTGTGATATGTTTTCAGGTATCTCCTATACTAATAGAGCCACATGCTCACCGGTTTGCCACATGATGTAGGCCTATGGACTGAACAAGAAACCACCAAAAATTTTAACCAGTCATCGTTCTCGCAACACTGAGGACCAGTCATTCGAAATGACTTCTCCATGCATTTTATGCATTGGTAAAAGCACTATGATGAAAAGTGTGATATGTTTTCAGGTATCTCCTATACTAATAGAGCCACATGCTCACCGGTTTGCCACATGATGTAGGCCTATGGACTGAACAAGAAACCACCAAAAATTTTAACCAGTCATCGTTCTCACAACACTGAGGACCAGTCATTCGAAATGACTTCTCCATGCATTTTATGCATTGGTAAAAGCACTATGATGAAAAGTGTGATGTTTTCAGGTATCTCCTATACTAATAGAGCCACATGCTCACCGGTTTGCCACATGATGTAGGCCTATGGACTGAACAAGAAACCACCAAAAATTTTAACCAGTCATCGTTCTCACAACACTGAGGACCAGTCATTCGAAATGACTTCTCCAGTCATTTTATGCATTGGTAAAGGCACTATGATGAAAAGTGTGATATATTTTCAGGTATCTCCTATACTAATAGAGCCACATGCTCATCGGTTTGCCACATGATGTAGACCTATGGACTGAACAAGAAACCACCAAAAATTTTAACCAGTCATCGTTCTCACAACACTGAGGACCAGTCATTCGAAATGACTTCTCCATGCATTTTATGCATTGGTAAAAGCACTATGATGAAAAGTGTGATATGTTTTCAGGTATCTCCTATACTAATAGAGCCACATGCTCACCGGTTTGCCACATGATGTAGGCCTATGGACTGAACAAGAAACCATCAAAAATTTTAACCAGTCATCGTTCTCACAACACTGAGGACCAGTCATTCGAAATGACTTCTCCATGCATTTTATGCATTGGTAAAAGCACTATGATGAAAAGTGTGATATGTTTTCAGGTATCTCCTATACTAATAGAGCCACATGCTCACCGGTTTGCCACATGATGTAGGCTAATGGACTGAACAAGAAACCACCAAAAATTTTAACCAGTCATCGTTCTCACAACACTGAGGACCAGTCATTCAAACTGACTTCTCCATGCATTTTATGCATTGGTAAAAGCACTATGATGAAAAGTGTGATATGTTTTCAGGTATCTCCTATACTAATAGAGCCACATGCTCACCGGTTTGCCACATGATGTAGGCTAATGGACTGAACAAGAAAGCACCAAAAATTTTAACCAGTCATCGTTCTCACAACACTGAGGACCAGTCATTCAAAATGACTTCTCCATGCATTTTATGCATTGGTAAAAGCACTATGATGAAAAGTGTGATATGTTTTCAGGTATCTCCTATACTAATAGAGCCACATGCTCACCGGTTTGCCACATGATGTAGGCCTATGGACTGAACAAGAAACCACCAAAAATTTTAACCAGTCATCGTTCTCACAACACTGAGGACCAGTCATTCGAAATGACTTCTCCATGCATTTTATGCATTGGTAAAAGCACTATGATGAAAAGTGTGATATGTTTTCAGGTATCTCCTATACTAATAGAGCCACATGCTCACCGGTTTGCCACATGATGTAGGCCTATGGACTAAACAAGAAACCACCAAAAATTTTAACCAGTCATCGTTCTCACAACACTGAGGACCAGTCATTCGAAATGACTTCTCCATGCATTTTATGCATTGGTAAAAGCACTGATGAAAAGTGTGATATGTTTTCAGGTATCTCCTATACTAATAGAGCCACATGCTCACCGGTTTGCCACATGATGTAGGCCTATGGACTGAACAAGAAACCACCAAAAATTTTAACCAGTCATCGTTCTCACAACACTGAGGACCAGTCATTCGAAATGACTTCTCCATGCATTTTATGCATTGGTAAAAGCACTATCATGAAAAGTATGATATGTTTTCAGGTATCTCCTATACTAATAGAGCCACATGCTCACCGGTTTGCCACATGATGTAGGCCTATGGACTGAACAAGAAACCACCAAAAATTTTAACCAGTCATCGTTCTCACAACACTGAGGACCAGTCATTCGAAATGACTTCTCCATGCATTTTATGCATTGATAAAAGCACTATGATGAAAAGTGTGATATGTTTTCAGGTATCTCCTATACTAATAGAGCCACATGCTCACCGGTTTGCCACATGATGTAGGCCTATGGACTGAACAAGAAACCACCAAAAATTTTAACCAGTCATCGTTCTCACAACACTGAGGACCAGTCATTCGAAATGACTTCTCCAATCATTTTATGCATTGGTAAAAGCACTATGATGAAAAGTGTGATATATTTTCAGGTATCTCCTATACTAATAGAGCCACATGCTCACCGGTTTGCCACATGATGTAGACCTATGGAC
The DNA here is from genome assembly GCF_032444005.1 of Ranitomeya imitator. Classification (NCBI taxonomy): domain Eukaryota; kingdom Metazoa; phylum Chordata; class Amphibia; order Anura; family Dendrobatidae; genus Ranitomeya; species Ranitomeya imitator. Next base: position 59,280 of record NW_027194493.1, read on the forward strand.
TGAACAAGAAACCACCAAAAATTTTAACCAGTCATCGTTCTCACAACACTGAGGACCAGTCATTCGAAATGACTTCTCCATGCATTTTATGCATTGGTAAAAGCACTATGATGAAAAGTGTGATATGTTTTCAGGTATCTCCTATACTAATAGAGCCACATGCTCACCGGTTTGCCACATGATGTAGGCCTATGGACTGAACAAGAAACCACCAAAAATTTTAACCAGTCATCGTTCTCACAACACTGAGGACCAGTCATTCGAAATGACTTCTCCATGCATTTTATGCATTGGTAAAAGCACTATGATGAAAAGTGTGATATGTTTTCAGGTATCTCCTATACTAATAGAGCCACATGCTCACCGGTTTGCCACATGATGTAGGCTAATGGACTGAACAAGAAACCACCAAAAATTTTAACCAGTCATCGTTCTCACAACACTGAGGACCAGTCATTCAAATTGACTTCTCCATGCATTTTATGCATTGGTAAAAGCACTATGATGAAAAGTGTGATATGTTTTCAGGTATCTCCTATACAAATAGAGCCACATGCTCACCGGTTTGCCACATGATGTAGGCTAATGGACTGAACAAGAAACCACCAAAAATTTTAACCAGTCATCGTTCTCACAACACTGAGGACCAGTCATTCGAAATGACTTCTCCATGCATTTTATGCATTGGTAAAAGCACTATGATGAAAAGTGTGATATGTTTTCAGGTATCTCCTATACTAATAGAGCCACATGCTCACCGGTTTGCCACATGATGTAGGCCTATGGACTGAACAAGAAACCACCAAAAATTTTAACCAGTCATCGTTCTCACAACACTGAGGACCAGTCATTCGAAATGACTTCTCCATGCATTTTATGCATTGGTAAAAGCACTATGATGAAAAGTGTGATATGTTTTCAGGTATCTCCTATACTAATAGAGCCACATGCTCACCGGTTTGCCACATGATGTAGGCCTATGGACTAAACAAGAAACCACCAAAAATTTTAACCAGTCATCGTTCTCACAACACTGAGGACCAGTCATTCGAAATGACTTCTCCATGCATTTTATGCATTGGTAAAAGCACTGATGAAAAGTGTGATATGTTTTCAGGTATCTCCTATACTAATAGAGCCACATGCTCACCGGTTTGCCACATGATGTAGGCCTATGGACTGAACAAGAAACCACCAAAAATTTTAACCAGTCATCGTTCTCACAACACTGAGGACCAGTCATTCGAAATGACTTCTCCAGTCATTTTATGCATTGGTAAAAGCACTATGATGAAAAGTGTGATATATTTTCAGGTATCTCTTATACTAATAGAGCCACATGCTCACCGGTTTGCCACATGATGTAGGCCTATGGACTGAACAAGAAACCACCAAAAATTTTAACCAGTCATCGTTCTCACAACACTGAGGACCAGTCATTCGAAATGACTTCTCCATGCATTTTATGCATTGATAAAAGCACTATGATGAAAAGTGTGATATGTTTTCAGGTATCTCCTATACTAATAGAGCCACATGCTCACCGGTTTGCCACATGATGTAGGCCTATGGACTGAACAAGAAACCAGCAAAAATTTTAACCAGTCATCGTTCTCACAACACTGAGGACCAGTCATTCGAAATGACTTCTCCATGCATTTTATGCATTGGTAAAAGCACTATGATGAAAAGTGTGATATGTTTTCAGGTATCTCCTATACTAATAGAGCCACATGCTCACCGGTTTGCCACATGATGTAGGCCTATGGACTGAACAAGAAACCACCAAAAATTTTAACCAGTCATCGTTCTCACAACACTGAGGACCAGTCATTCGAAATGACTTCTCCAGTCATTTTATGCATTGGTAAAAGCACTATGATGAAAAGTGTGATATATTTTCAGGTATCTCCTATACTAATAGAGCCACATGCTCACCGGTTTGCCACATGATGTAGACCTATGGACTGAACAAGAAACCACCAAAAATTTTAACCAGTCATCGTTCTCACAACACTGAGGACCAGTCATTCGAAATGACTTCTCCATGCATTTTATGCATTGGTAAAAGCACTATGATGAAAAGTGTGATATGTTTTCAGGTATCTCCTATACTAATAGAGCCACATGCTCACCGGTTTGCCACATGATGTAGGCCTATGGACTGAACAAGAAACCATCAAAAATGTTAACCAGTCATCGTTCTCACAACACTGAGGACCAGTCATTCGAAATGACTTCTCCATGCATTTTATGCATTGGTAAAAGCACTATGATGAAAAGTGTGATATGTTTTCAGGTATCTCCTATACTAATAGAGCCACATGCTCACCGGTTTGCCACATGATGTAGGCTAATGGACTGAACAAGAAACCACCAAAAATTTTAACCAGTCATCGTTCTCACAACACTGAGGACCAGTCATTCAAACTGACTTCTCCATGCATTTTATGCATTGGTAAAAGCACTATGATGAAAAGTGTGATATGTTTTCAGGTATCTCCTATACTAATAGAGCCACATGCTCACCGGTTTGCCACATGATGTAGGCTAATGGACTGAACAAGAAAGCACCAAAAATTTTAACCAGTCATCGTTCTCACAACACTGAGGACCAGTCATTCGAAATGACTTCTCCATGCATTTTATGCATTGGTAAAAGCACTATGATGAAAAGTGTGATATGTTTTCAGGTATCTCCTATACTAATAGAGCCACATGCTCACCGGTTTGCCACATGATGTAGGCCTATGGACTGAACAAGAAACCACCAAAAATTTTAACCAGTCATCGTTCTCACAACACTGAGGACCAGTCATTCGAAATGACTTCTCCATGCATTTTATGCATTGGTAAAAGCACTATGATGAAAAGTGCGATATGTTTTCAGGTATCTCCTATACTAATAGAGCCACATGCTCACCGGTTTGCCACATGATGTAGGCCTATGGACTAAACAAGAAACCACCAAAAATTTTAACCAGTCATCGTTCTCACAACACTGAGGACCAGTCATTCGAAATGACTTCTCCATGCATTTTATGCATTGGTAAAAGCACTGATGAAAAGTGTGATATGTTTTCAGGTATCTCCTATACTAATAGAGCCACATGCTCACCGGTTTGCCACATGATGTAGGCCTATGGACTGAACAAGAAACCACCAAAAATTTTAACCAGTCATCGTTCTCACAACACTGAGGACCAGTCATTCGAAATGACTTCTCCATGCATTTTATGCATTGGTAAAAGCACTATCATGAAAAGTATGATATGTTTTCAGGTATCTCCTATACTAATAGAGCCACATACTCACCGGTTTGCCACATGATGTAGGCCTATGGACTGAACAAGAAACCACCAAAAATTTTAACCAGTCATCGTTCTCACAACACTGAGGACCAGTCATTCGAAATGACTTCTCCATGCATTTTATGCATTGATAAAAGCACTATGATGAAAAGTGTGATATGTTTTCAGGTATCTCCTATACTAATAGAGCCAGATGCTCACCGGTTTGCCACATGATGTAGGCCTATGGACTGAACAAGAAACCACCAAAAATTTTAACCAGTCATCGTTCTCACAACACTGAGGACCAGTCATTCGAAATGACTTCTCCAGTCATTTTATGCATTGGTAAAAGCACTATGATGAAAAGTGTGATATATTTTCAGGTATCTCCTATACTAATAGAGCCACATGCTCACCGGTTTGCCACATGATGTAGACCTATGGACTGAACAAGAAACCACCAAAAATTTTAACCAGTCATCGTTCTCACAACACTGAGGACCAGTCATTCGAAATGACTTCTCCATGCATTTTATGCATTGGTAAAAGCACTATGATGAAAAGTGTGATATGTTTTCAGGTATCTCCTATACTAATAGAGCCACATGCTCACCGGTTTGCCACATGATGTAGGCCTATGGACTGAACAAGAAACCATCAAAAATTTTAACCAGTCATCGTTCTCACAACACTGAGGACCAGTCATTCGAAATGACTTCTCCATGCATTTTATGCATTGGTAAAAGCACTATGATGAAAAGTGTGATATGTTTTCAGGTATCTCCTATACTAATAGAGCCACATGCTCACCGGTTTGCCACATGATGTAGGCTAATGGACTGAACAAGAAACCACCAAAAATTTTAACCAGTCATCGTTCTCACAACACTGAGGACCAGTCATTCAAACTGACTTCTCCATGCATTTTATGCATTGGTAAAAGCACTATGATGAAAAGTGTGATATGTTTTCAGGTATCTCCTATACTAATAGAGCCACATGCTCACCGGTTTGCCACATGATGTAGGCCTATGGACTGAACAAGAAACCACCAAAAATTTTAACCAGTCATCGTTCTCACAACACTGAGGACCAGTCATTCGAAATGACTTCTCCATGCATTTTATGCATTGGTAAAAGCACTATCATGAAAAGTATGATATGTTTTCAGGTATCTCCTATACTAATAGAGCCACATGCTCACCGGTTTGCCACATGATGTAGGCCTATGGACTGAACAAGAAACCACCAAAAATTTTAACCAGTCATCGTTCTCACAACACTGAGGACCAGTCATTCGAAATGACTTCTCCAGTCATTTTATGCATTGGTAAAAGCACTATGATGAAAAGTGTGATATATTTTCAGGTATCTCTTATACTAATAGAGCCACATGCTCACCGGTTTGCCACATGATGTAGGCCTATGGAATGAACAAGAAACCACCAAAAATTATAACCAGTCATCGTTCTCACAACACTGAGGACCAGTCATTCGAAATGACTTCTCCATGCATTTTATGCATTGATAAAAGCACTATGATGAAAAGTGTGATATGTTTTCAGGTATCTCCTATACTAATAGAGCCACATGCTCACCGGTTTGCCACATGATGTAGGCCTATGGACTGAACAAGAAACCACCAAAAATTTTAACCAGTCATCGTTCTCACAACACTGAGGACCAGTCATTCGAAATGACTTCTCCATGCATTTTATGCATTGGTAAAAGCACTATGATGAAAAGTGTGATATATTTTCAGGTATCTCCTATACTAATAGAGCCACATGCTCACCGGTTTGCCACATGATGTAGACCTATGGACTGAACAAGAAACCACCAAAAATTTTAACCAGTCATCGTTCTCACAACACTGAGGACCAGTCATTCGAAATGACTTCTCCATGCATTTTATGCATTGGTAAAAGCACTATGATGAAAAGTGTGATATGTTTTCAGGTATCTCCTATACTAATAGAGCCACATGCTCACCGGTTTGCCACATGATGTAGGCCTATGGACTGAACAAGAAACCATCAAAAATTTTAACCAGTCATCGTTCTCACAACACTGAGGACCAGTCATTCGAAATGACTTCTCCATGCATTTTATGCATTGGTAAAAGCACTATGATGAAAAGTGTGATATGTTTTCAGGTATCTCCTATACTAATAGAGCCACATGCTCACCGGTTTGCCACATGATGTAGGCTAATGGACTGAACAAGAAACCACCAAAAATTTTAACCAGTCATCGTTCTCACAACACTGAGGACCAGTCATTCAAACTGACTTCTCCATGCATTTTATGCATTGGTAAAAGCACTATGATGAAAAGTGTGATATGTTTTCAGGTATCTCCTATACTAATAGAGCCACATGCTCACCGGTTTGCCACATGATGTAGGCCTATGGACTGAACAAGAAACCACCAAAAATTTTAACCAGTCATCGTTCTCACAACACTGAGGACCAGTCATTCGAAATGACTTCTCCATGCATTTTATGCATTGGTAAAAGCACTATCATGAAAAGTATGATATGTTTTCAGGTATCTCCTATACTAATAGAGCCACATGCTCACCGGTTTGCCACATGATGTAGGCCTATGGACTGAACAAGAAACCACCAAAAATTTTAACCAGTCATCGTTCTCACAACACTGAGGACCAGTCATTCGAAATGACTTCTCCATGCATTTTATGCATTGGTAAAAGCACTATGATGAAAAGTGTGATATGTTTTCAGGTATCTCCTATACTAATAGAGCCACATGCTCACCGGTTTGCCACATGATGTAGGCCTATGGACTGAACAAGAAACCACCAAAAATTTTAACCAGTCATCGTTCTCACAACACTGAGGACCAGTCATTCGAAATGACTTCTCCAGTCATTTTATGCATTGGTAAAAGCACTATGATGAAAAGTGTGATATATTTTCAGGTATCTCTTATACTAATAGAGCCACATGCTCACCGGTTTGCCACATGATGTAGGCCTATGGAATGAACAAGAAACCACCAAAAATTATAACCAGTCATCGTTCTCACAACACTGAGGACCAGTCATTCGAAATGACTTCTCCATGCATTTTATGCATTGATAAAAGCACTATGATGAAAAGTGTGATATGTTTTCAGGTATCTCCTATACTAATAGAGCCACATGCTCACCGGTTTGCCACATGATGTAGGCCTATGGACTGAACAAGAAACCACCAAAAATTTTAACCAGTCATCGTTCTCACAACACTGAGGACCAGTCATTCGAAATGACTTCTCCATGCATTTTATGCATTGGTAAAAGCACTATGATGAAAAGTGTGATATGTTTTCAGGTATCTCCTATACTAATAGAGCCACATGCTCACCGGTTTGCCACATGATGTAGGCCTATGGACTGAACAAGAAACCACCAAAAATTTTAACCAGTCATCGTTCTCACAACACTGAGGACCAGTCATTCGAAATGACTTCTCCAGTCATTTTATGCATTGGTAAAAGCACTATGATGAAAAGTGTGATATATTTTCAGGTATCTCCTATACTAATAGAGCCACATGCTCACCGGTTTGCCACATGATGTAGACCTATGGACTGAACAAGAAACCACCAAAAATTTTAACCAGTCATCGTTCTCACAACACTGAGGACCAGTCATTCGAAATGACTTCTCCATGCATGTTATGCATTGGTAAAAGCACTATGATGAAAAGTGTGATATGTTTTCAGGTATCTCCTATACTAATAGAGCCACATGCTCACCGGTTTGCCACATGACGTAGGCCTATGGACTGAACAAGAAACCATCAAAAATTTTAACCAGTCATCGTTCTCACAACACTGAGGACCAGTCATTCGAAATGACTTCTCCATGCATTTTATGCATTGGTAAAAGCACTATGATGAAAAGTGTGATATGTTTTCAGGTATCTCCTATACTAATAGAGCCACATGCTCACCGGTTTGCCACATGATGTAGGCTAATGGACTGAACAAGAAAGCACCAAAAATTTTAACCAGTCATCGTTCTCACAACACTGAGGACCAGTCATTCGAAATGACTTCTCCATGCATTTTATGCATTGGTAAAAGCACTATGATGAAAAGTTTGATATGTTTTCAGGTATCTCCTATACTAATAGAGCCACATGCTCACCGGTTTGCCACATGATGTAGGCCTATGGACTGAACAAGAAACCACCAAAAATTTTAACCAGTCATCGTTCTCACAACACTGAGGACCAGTCATTCGAAATGACTTCTCCATGCATTTTATGCATTGGTAAAAGCACTATGATGAAAAGTGTGATATGTTTTCAGGTATCTCCTATACTAATAGAGCCACATGCTCACCGGTTTGCCACATGATGTAGGCCTATGGACTAAACAAGAAACCACCAAAAATTTTAACCAGTCATCGTTCTCACAACACTGAGGACCAGTCATTCGAAATGACTTCTCCATGCATTTTATGCATTGGTAAAAGCACTGATGAAAAGTGTGATATGTTTTCAGGTATCTCCTATACTAATAGAGCCACATGCTCACCGGTTTGCCACATGATGTAGGCCTATGGACTGAACAAGAAACCACCAAAAATTTTAACCAGTCATCGTTCTCACAACACTGAGGACCAGTCATTCGAAATGACTTCTCCATGCATTTTATGCATTGGTAAAAGCACTATGATGAAAAGTGTGATATGTTTTCAGGTATCTCCTATACTAATAGAGCCACATGCTCACCGGTTTGCCACATGATGTAGGCCTATGGACTAAACAAGAAACCACCAAAAATTTTAACCAGTCATCGTTCTCACAACACTGAGGACCAGTCATTCGAAATGACTTCTCCATGCATTTTATGCATTGGTAAAAGCACTGATGAAAAGTGTGATATGTTTTCAGGTATCTCCTATACTAATAGAGCCACATGCTCACCGGTTTGCCACATGATGTAGGCCTATGGACTGAACAAGAAACCACCAAAAATTTTAACCAGTCATCGTTCTCACAACACTGAGGACCAGTCATTCGAAATGACTTCTCCATGCATTTTATGCATTGGTAAAAGCACTATCATGAAAAGTATGATATGTTTTCAGGTATCTCCTATACTAATAGAGCCACATGCTCACCGGTTTGCCACATGATGTAGGCCTATGGACTGAACAAGAAACCACCAAAAATTTTAACCAGTCATCGTTCTCACAACACTGAGGACCAGTCATTCGAAATGACTTCTCCATGCATTTTATGCATTGATAAAAGCACTATGATGAAAAGTGTGATATGTTTTCAGGTATCTCCTATACTAATAGAGCCAGATGCTCACCGGTTTGCCACATGATGTAGGCCTATGGACTGAACAAGAAACCACCAAAAATTTTAACCAGTCATCGTTCTCACAACACTGAGGACCAGTCATTCGAAATGACTTCTCCAGTCATTTTATGCATTGGTAAAAGCACTATGATGAAAAGTGTGATATATTTTCAGGTATCTCCTATACTAATAGAGCCACATGCTCACCGGTTTGCCACATGATGTAGACCTATGGACTGAACAAGAAACCACCAAAAATTTTAACCAGTCATCGTTCTCACAACACTGAGGACCAGTCATTCGAAATGACTTCTCCATGCATTTTATGCATTGGTAAAAGCACTATGATGAAAAGTGTGATTTGTTTTCAGGTATCTCCTATACTAATAGAGCCACATGCTCACCGGTTTGCCACATGATGTAGACCTATGGACTGAACAAGAAACCACCAAAAATTTTAACCAGTCATCGTTCTCACAACACTGAGGACCAGTCATTCGAAATGACTTCTCCATGCATTTTATGCATTGGTAAAAGCACTATGATGAAAAGTGTGATATGTTTTCAGGTATCTCCTATACTAATAGAGCCACATGCTCACCGGTTTGCCACATGATGTAGGCCTATGGACTGAACAAGAAACCATCAAAAATTTTAACCAGTCATCGTTCTCACAACACTGAGGACCAGTCATTCGAAATGACTTCTCCATGCATTTTATGCATTGGTAAAAGCACTATGATGAAAAGTGTGATATGTTTTCAGGTATCTCCTATACTAATAGAGCCACATGCTCACCGGTTTGCCACATGATGTAGGCTAATGGACTGAACAAGAAACCACCAAAAATTTTAACCAGTCATCGTTCTCACAACACTGAGGACCAGTCATTCAAACTGACTTCTCCATGCATTTTATGCATTGGTAAAAGCACTATGATGAAAAGTGTGATATGTTTTCAGGTATCTCCTATACTAATAGAGCCACATGCTCACCGGTTTGCCACATGATGTAGGCCTATGGACTGAACAAGAAACCACCAAAAATTTTAACCAGTCATCGTTCTCACAACACTGAGGACCAGTCATTCGAAATGACTTCTCCATGCATTTTATGCATTGGTAAAAGCACTATCATGAAAAGTATGATATGTTTTCAGGTATCTCCTATACTAATAGAGCCACATGCTCACCGGTTTGCCACATGATGTAGGCCTATGGACTGAACAAGAAACCACCAAAAATTTTAACCAGTCATCGTTCTCACAACACTGAGGACCAGTCATTCGAAATGACTTCTCCATGCATTTTATGCATTGGTAAAAGCACTATGATGAAAAGTGTGATATGTTTTCAGGTATCTCCTATACTAATAGAGCCACATGCTCACCGGTTTGCCACATGATGTAGGCCTATGGACTGAACAAGAAACCACCAAAAATTTTAACCAGTCATCGTTCTCACAACACTGAGGACCAGTCATTCGAAATGACTTCTCCAGTCATTTTATGCATTGGTAAAAGCACTATGATGAAAAGTGTGATATATTTTCAGGTATCTCTTATACTAATAGAGCCACATGCTCACCGGTTTGCCACATGATGTAGGCCTATGGAATGAACAAGAAACCACCAAAAATTATAACCAGTCATCGTTCTCACAACACTGAGGACCAGTCATTCGAAATGACTTCTCCATGCATTTTATGCATTGATAAAAGCACTATGATGAAAAGTGTGATATGTTTTCAGGTATCTCCTATACTAATAGAGCCACATGCTCACCGGTTTGCCACATGATGTAGGCCTATGGACTGAACAAGAAACCACCAAAAATTTTAACCAGTCATCGTTCTCACAACACTGAGGACCAGTCATTCGAAATGACTTCTCCATGCATTTTATGCATTGGTAAAAGCACTATGATGAAAAGTGTGATATATTTTCAGGTATCTCCTATACTAATAGAGCCACATGCTCACCGGTTTGCCACATGATGTAGACCTATGGACTGAACAAGAAACCACCAAAAATTTTAACCAGTCATCGTTCTCACAACACTGAGGACCAGTCATTCGAAATGACTTCTCCATGCATTTTATGCATTGGTAAAAGCACTATGATGAAAAGTGTGATATGTTTTCAGGTATCTCCTATACTAATAGAGCCACATGCTCACCGGTTTGCCACATGATGTAGGCCTATGGACTGAACAAGAAACCATCAAAAATTTTAACCAGTCATCGTTCTCACAACACTGAGGACCAGTCATTCGAAATGACTTCTCCATGCATTTTATGCATTGGTAAAAGCACTATGATGAAAAGTGTGATATGTTTTCAGGTATCTCCTATACTAATAGAGCCACATGCTCACCGGTTTGCCACATGATGTAGGCTAATGGACTGAACAAGAAACCACCAAAAATTTTAACCAGTCATCGTTCTCACAACACTGAGGACCAGTCATTCAAACTGACTTCTCCATGCATTTTATGCATTGGTAAAAGCACTATGATGAAAAGTGTGATATGTTTTCAGGTATCTCCTATACTAATAGAGCCACATGCTCACCGGTTTGCCACATGATGTAGGCCTATGGACTGAACAAGAAACCACCAAAAATTTTAACCAGTCATCGTTCTCACAACACTGAGGACCAGTCATTCGAAATGACTTCTCCATGCATTTTATGCATTGGTAAAAGCACTATCATGAAAAGTATGATATGTTTTCAGGTATCTCCTATACTAATAGAGCCACATGCTCACCGGTTTGCCACATGATGTAGGCCTATGGACTGAACAAGAAACCACCAAAAATTTTAACCAGTCATCGTTCTCACAACACTGAGGACCAGTCATTCGAAATGACTTCTCCATGCATTTTATGCATTGGTAAAAGCACTATGATGAAAAGTGTGATATGTTTTCAGGTATCTCCTATACTAATAGAGCCACATGCTCACCGGTTTGCCACATGATGTAGGCCTATGGACTGAACAAGAAACCACCAAAAATTTTAACCAGTCATCGTTCTCACAACACTGAGGACCAGTCATTCGAAATGACTTCTCCAGTCATTTTATGCATTGGTAAAAGCACTATGATGAAAAGTGTGATATATTTTCAGGTATCTCTTATACTAATAGAGCCACATGCTCACCGGTTTGCCACATGATGTAGGCCTATGGAATGAACAAGAAACCACCAAAAATTATAACCAGTCATCGTTCTCACAACACTGAGGACCAGTCATTCGAAATGACTTCTCCATGCATTTTATGCATTGATAAAAGCACTATGATGAAAAGTGTGATATGTTTTCAGGTATCTCCTATACTAATAGAGCCACATGCTCACCGGTTTGCCACATGATGTAGGCCTATGGACTGAACAAGAAACCACCAAAAATTTTAACCAGTCATCGTTCTCACAACACTGAGGACCAGTCATTCGAAATGACTTCTCCATGCATTTTATGCATTGGTAAAAGCACTATGATGAAAAGTGTGATATGTTTTCAGGTATCTCCTATACTAATAGAGCCACATGCTCACCGGTTTGCCACATGATGTAGGCCTATGGACTGAACAAGAAACCACCAAAAATTTTAACCAGTCATCGTTCTCACAACACTGAGGACCAGTCATTCGAAATGACTTCTCCAGTCATTTTATGCATTGGTAAAAGCACTATGATGAAAAGTGTGATATATTTTCAGGTATCTCCTATACTAATAGAGCCACATGCTCACCGGTTTGCCACATGATGTAGACCTATGGACTGAACAAGAAACCACCAAAAATTTTAACCAGTCATCGTTCTCACAACACTGAGGACCAGTCATTCGAAATGACTTCTCCATGCATGTTATGCATTGGTAAAAGCACTATGATGAAAAGTGTGATATGTTTTCAGGTATCTCCTATACTAATAGAGCCACATGCTCACCGGTTTGCCACATGACGTAGGCCTATGGACTGAACAAGAAACCATCAAAAATTTTAACCAGTCATCGTTCTCACAACACTGAGGACCAGTCATTCGAAATGACTTCTCCATGCATTTTATGCATTGGTAAAAGCACTATGATGAAAAGTGTGATATGTTTTCAGGTATCTCCTATACTAATAGAGCCACATGCTCACCGGTTTGCCACATGATGTAGGCTAATGGACTGAACAAGAAAGCACCAAAAATTTTAACCAGTCATCGTTCTCACAACACTGAGGACCAGTCATTCGAAATGACTTCTCCATGCATTTTATGCATTGGTAAAAGCACTATGATGAAAAGTTTGATATGTTTTCAGGTATCTCCTATACTAATAGAGCCACATGCTCACCGGTTTGCCACATGATGTAGGCCTATGGACTGAACAAGAAACCACCAAAAATTTTAACCAGTCATCGTTCTCACAACACTGAGGACCAGTCATTCGAAATGACTTCTCCATGCATTTTATGCATTGGTAAAAGCACTATGATGAAAAGTGTGATATGTTTTCAGGTATCTCCTATACTAATAGAGCCACATGCTCACCGGTTTGCCACATGATGTAGGCCTATGGACTAAACAAGAAACCACCAAAAATTTTAACCAGTCATCGTTCTCACAACACTGAGGACCAGTCATTCGAAATGACTTCTCCATGCATTTTATGCATTGGTAAAAGCACTGATGAAAAGTGTGATATGTTTTCAGGTATCTCCTATACTAATAGAGCCACATGCTCACCGGTTTGCCACATGATGTAGGCCTATGGACTGAACAAGAAACCACCAAAAATTTTAACCAGTCATCGTTCTCACAACACTGAGGACCAGTCATTCGAAATGACTTCTCCATGCATTTTATGCATTGGTAAAAGCACTATCATGAAAAGTATGATATGTTTTCAGGTATCTCCTATACTAATAGAGCCACATGCTCACCGGTTTGCCACATGATGTAGGCCTATGGACTGAACAAGAAACCACCAAAAATTTTAACCAGTCATCGTTCTCACAACACTGAGGACCAGTCATTCGAAATGACTTCTCCATGCATTTTATGCATTGATAAAAGCACTATGATGAAAAGTGTGATATGTTTTCAGGTATCTCCTATACTAATAGAGCCAGATGCTCACCGGTTTGCCACATGATGTAGGCCTATGGACTGAACAAGAAACCACCAAAAATTTTAACCAGTCATCGTTCTCACAACACTGAGGACCAGTCATTCGAAATGACTTCTCCAGTCATTTTATGCATTGGTAAAAGCACTATGATGAAAAGTGTGATATATTTTCAGGTATCTCCTATACTAATAGAGCCACATGCTCACCGGTTTGCCACATGATGTAGACCTATGGACTGAACAAGAAACCACCAAAAATTTTAACCAGTCATCGTTCTCACAACACTGAGGACCAGTCATTCGAAATGACTTCTCCATGCATTTTATGCATTGGTAAAAGCACTATGATGAAAAGTGTGATTTGTTTTCAGGTATCTCCTATACTAATAGAGCCACATGCTCACCGGTTTGCCACATGATGTAGGCCTATGGACTGAACAAGAAACCATCAAAAATTTTAACCAGTCATCGTTCTCACAACACTGAGGACCAGTCATTCGAAATGACTTCTCCATGCATTTTATGCATTGGTAAAAGCACTATGATGAAAAGTGTGATATGTTTTCAGGTATCTCCTATACTAATAGAGCCACATGCTCACCGGTTTGCCACATGATGTAGGCTAATGGACTGAACAAGAAACCACCAAAAATTTTAACCAGTCATCGTTCTCACAACACTGAGGACCAGTCATTCAAACTGACTTCTCCATGCATTTTATGCATTGGTAAAAGCACTATGATGAAAAGTGTGATATGTTTTCAGGTATCTCCTATACTAATAGAGCCACATGCTCACCGGTTTGCCACATTATGTAGGCTAATGGACTGAACAAGAAACCACCAAAAATTTTAACCAGTCATCGTTCTCACAACACTGAGGACCAGTCATTCGAAATGACTTCTCCATGCATTTTATGCATTGGTAAAAGCACTATGATGAAAAGTGTGATATGTTTTCAGGTATCTCCTATACTAATAGAGCCACATGCTCACCGGTTTGCCACATGATGTAGGCCTATGGACTGAACAAGAAACCACCAAAAATTTTAACCAGTCATCGTTCTCACAACACTGAGGACCAGTCATTCGAAGTGACTTCTCCATGCATTTTATGCATTGGTAAAAGCACTATGATGAAAAGTGTGATATGTTTTCAGGTATCTCCTATACTAATAGAGCCACATGCTCACCGGTTTGCCACATGATGTAGGCCTATGGACTAAACAAGAAACCACCAAAAATTTTAACCAGTCATCGTTCTCACAACACTGAGGACCAGTCATTCGAAATGACTTCTCCATGCATTTTATGCATTGGTAAAAGCACTATGATGAAAAGTGTGATATGTTTTCAGGTATCTCCTATACTAATAGAGCCACATGCTCACCGGTTTGCCACATGATGTAGGCCTATGGACTGAACAAGAAACCACCAAAAATTTTAACCAGTCATCGTTCTAACAACACTGAGGACCAGTCATTCGAAATGACTTCTCCATGCATTTTATGCATTGGTAAAAGCACTATCATGAAAAGTATGATATGTTTTCAGGTATCTCCTATACTAATAGAGCCACATGCTCACCGGTTTGCCACATGATGTAGGCCTATGGACTGAACAAGAAACCACCAAAAATTTTAACCAGTCATCGTTCTCACAACACTGAGGACCAGTCATTCGAAATGACTTCTCCATGCATTTTATGCATTGGTAAAAGCACTATGATGAAAAGTGTGATATGTTTTCAGGTATCTCCTATACTAATAGAGCCACATGCTCACCGGTTTGCCACATGATGTAGGCCTATGGACTGAACAAGAAACCACCAAAAATTTTAACCAGTCATCGTTCTCACAACACTGAGGACCAGTCATTCGAAATTACTTCTCCAGTCATTTTATGCATTGATAAAAGCACTATGATGAAAAGTGTGATATGTTTTCAGGTATCTCCTATACTAATAGAGCCACATGCTCACCGGTTTGCCACATAATGTAGGCCTATGGACTGAACAAGAAACCACCAAAAATTTTAACCAGTCATCGTTCTCACAACACTGAGGACCAGTCATTCGAAATGACTTCTCCATGCATTTTATGCATTGGTAAAAGCACTATGATGAAAAGTGTGATATGTTTTCAGGTATCTCCTATACTAATAGAGCCACATGCTCACCGGTTTGCCACATGATGTAGGCCTATGGACTGAACAAGAAACCACCAAAAATTTTAACCAGCCATCGTTCTCACAACACTGAGGACCAGTCATTCGAAATGACTTCTCCATGCATTTTATGCATTGGTAAAAGCACTATGATGAAAAGTGTGATATGTTTTCAGGTATCTCCTATACTAATAGAGCCACATGCTCACCGGTTTGCCACATGATGTAGGCTAATGGACTGAACAAGAAACCACCAAAAATTTTAACCAGTCATCGTTCTCACAACACTGAGGACCAGTCATTCAAAATGACTTCTCCATGCATTTTATGCATTGGTAAAAGCACTATGATGAAAAGTGTGATATGTTTTCAGGTATCTCCTATACTAATAGAGCCACATGCTCACCGGTTTGCCACATGATGTAGGCCTATGGACTGAACAAGAAACCACCAAAAATTTTAACCAGTCATCGTTCTCACAACACTGAGGACCAGTCATTCGAAATGACTACTCCATGCATTTTATGCATTGGTAAAAGCACTATGATGAAAAGTGTGATATGTTTTCAGGTATCTCCTATACTAATAGAGCCACATGCTCACCGGTTTGCCACATGATGTAGGCCTATGGACTGAACAAGAAACCACCAAAATTTTTAACCAGTCATCGTTCTCACAACACTGAGGACCAGTCATTCGAAATGACTTCTCCATGCATTTTATGCATTGGTAAAAGCACTGATGAAAAGTGTGATATGTTTTCAGGTATCTCCTATACTAATAGAGCCACATGCTCACCGGTTTGCCACATGATGTAGGCCTATGGACTGAACAAGAAACCACCAAAAATTTTAACCAGTCATCGTTCTCACAACACTGAGGACCAGTCATTCGAAATGACTTCTCCATGCATTTTATGCATTGGTAAAAGCACTATGATGAAAAGTGTGATATGTTTTCAGGTATCTCCTATACTAATAGAGCCACATGCTCACCGGTTTGCCACATGATGTAGGCCTATGGACTGAACAAGAAACCACCAAAAATTTTAACCAGTCATCGTTCTCACAACACTGAGGACCAGTCATTCGAAATGACTTCTCCAGGCATTTTATGCATTGGTAAAAGCACTATGATGAAAAGTGTGATATGTTTTCAGGTATCTCCTATACTAATAGAGCCACATGCTCACCGGTTTCCCACATGATGTAGGCCTATGGACTGAACAAGAAACCACCAAAAATTTTAACCAGTCATCGTTCTCACAACACTGAGGACCAGTCATTTGAAATGACTTCTCCATGCATTTTATGCATTGGTAAAAGCACTATGATGAAAAGTGTGATATGTTTTCAGGTATCTCCTATACTAATAGAGCCACATGCTCACCGGTTTGCCACATGATGTAGGCCTATGGACTGAACAAGAAACCACCAAAAATTTTAACCAGTCATCGTTCTCACAACACTGAGGACCAGTCATTCGAAATGACTTCTCCATGCATTTTATGCATTGGTAAAAGCACTATGATGAAAAGTGTGATATGTTTTCAGGTATCTCCTATACTAATAGAGCCACATGCTCACCGGTTTGCCACATGATGTAGGCCTATGGACTGAACAAGAAACCACCAAAAATTTTAACCAGTCATCGTTCTCACAACACTGAGGACCAGTCATTCGAAATGACTTCTCCAGGCATTTTATGCATTGGTAAAAGCACTATGATGAAAAGTGTGATATGTTTTCAGGTATCTCCTATACTAATAGAGCCACATGCTCACCGGTTTCCCACATGATGTAGGCCTATGGACTGAACAAGAAACCACCAAAAATTTTAACCAGTCATCGTTCTCACAACACTGAGGACCAGTCATTCGAAATGACTTCTCCATGCATTTTATGCATTGGTAAAAGCACTATGATGAAAAGTGTGATATGTTTTCAGGTATCTCCTATACTAATAGAGCCACATGCTCACCGGTTTGCCACATGATGTAGGCCTATGGACTGAACAAGAAACCACCAAAAATTTTAACCAGTCATCGTTCTCACAACACTGAGGACCAGTCATTCGAAATGACTTCTCCATGCATTTTATGCATTGGTAAAAGCACTATGATGAAAAGTGCGATATGTTTTCAGGTATCTCCTATACTAATAGAGCCACATGCTCACCGGTTTGCCACATGATGTAGGCCTATGGACTGAACAAGAAACCACCAAAAATTTTAACCAGTCATCGTTCTCACAACACTGAGGACCAGTCATTCGAAATGACTTCTCCATGCATTTTATGCATTGGTAAAAGCACTATGATGAAAAGTGTGATATGTTTTCAGGTATCTCCTATACTAATAGAGCCACATGCTCACCGGTTTGCCACATGATGTAGGCCTATGGACTGAACAAGAAACCACCAAAAATTCTAACCAGTCATCGTTCTCACAACACTGAGGACCAGTCATTCGAAATGACTTCTCCATGCATTTTATGCATTGGTAAAAGCACTATGATGAAAAGTGTGATATGTTTTCAGGTATCTCCTATACTAATAGAGCCACATGCTCACCGGTTTGCCACATGATGTAGGCCTATGGACTGAACAAGAAACCACCAAAAATTTTAACCAGTCATCGTTCTCACAACACTGAGGACCAGTCATTCGAAATGACTTCTCCAGTCATTTTATGCATTGGTAAAAGCACTATGATGAAAAGTGTGATATATTTTCAGGTATCTCCTATACTAATAGAGCCACATGCTCACCGGTTTGCCACATGATGTAGGCCTATGGACTGAACAAGAAACCACCAAAAATTTTAACCAGTCATCGTTCTCACAACACTGAGGACCAGTCATTCGAAATGACTTCTCCATGCATTTTATGCATTGGTAAAAGCACTATGATGAAAAGTGTGATATGTTTTCAGGTATCTCCTATACTAATAGAGCCACATGCTCACCGGTTTGCCACATGATGTAGGCCTATGGACTGAACAAGAAACCACCAAAAATTTTAACCAGCCATCGTTCTCACAACACTGAGGACCAGTCATTCGAAATGACTTCTCCATGCATTTTATGCATTGGTAAAAGCACTATGATGAAAAGTGTGATATGTTTTCAGGTATCTCCTATACTAATAGAGCCACATGCTCACCGGTTTGCCACATGATGTAGGCTAATGGACTGAACAAGAAACCACCAAAAATTTTAACCAGTCATCGTTCTCACAACACTGAGGACCAGTCATTCGAAAAGACTTCTCCATGCATTTTATGCATTGGTAAAAGCACTATGATGAAAAGTGTGATATGTTTTCAGGTATCTCCTATACTAATAGAGCCACATGCTCACCGGTTTGCCACATGATGTAGGCCTATGGACTGAACAAGAAACCACCAAAAATTTTAACCAGTCATCGTTCTCACAACACTGAGGACCAGTCATTCGAAATGACTTCTCCATGCATTTTATGCATTGGTAAAAGCACTGATGAAAAGTGTGATATGTTTTCAGGTATCTCCTATACTAATAGAGCCACATGCTCACCGGTTTGCCACATGATGTAGGCCTATGGACTGAACAAGAAACCACCAAAAATTTTAACCAGTCATCGTTCTCACAACACTGAGGACCAGTCATTCGAAATGACTTCTCCATGCATTTTATGCATTGGTAAAAGCACTATGATGAAAAGTGTGATATGTTTTCAGGTATCTCCTATACTAATAGAGCCACATGCTCACCGGTTTGCCACATGATGTAGGCCTATGGACTGAACAAGAAACCACCAAAAATTTTAACCAGTCATCGTTCTCACAACACTGAGGACCAGTCATTCGAAATGACTTCTCCAGGCATTTTATGCATTGGTAAAAGCACTATGATGAAAAGTGTGATATGTTTTCAGGTATCTCCTATACTAATAGAGCCACATGCTCACCGGTTTCCCACATGATGTAGGCCTATGGACTGAACAAGAAACCACCAAAAATTTTAACCAGTCATCGTTCTCACAACACTGAGGACCAGTCATCCGAAATGACTTCTCCATGCATTTTATGCATTGGTAAAAGCACTATGATGAAAAGTGTGATATGTTTTCAGGTATCTCCTATACTAATAGAGCCACATGCTCACCGGTTTGCCACATGATGTAGGCCTATGGACTGAACAAGAAACCACCAAAAATTTTAACCAGTCATCGTTCTCACAACACTGAGGACCAGTCATTCGAAATGACTTCTCCATGCATTTTATGCATTGGTAAAAGCACTATGATGAAAAGTGTGATATGTTTTCAGGTATCTCCTATACTAATAGAGCCACATGCTCACCGGTTTGCCACATGATGTAGGCCTATGGACTGAACAAGAAACCACCAAAAATTTTAACCAGTCATCGTTCTCACAACACTGAGGACCAGTCATTCGAAATGACTTCTCCAGGCATTTTATGCATTGGTAAAAGCACTATGATGAAAAGTGTGATATGTTTTCAGGTATCTCCTATACTAATAGAGCCACATGCTCACCGGTTTCCCACATGATGTAGGCCTATGGACTGAACAAGAAACCACCAAAAATTTTAACCAGTCATCGTTCTCACAACACTGAGGACCAGTCATTCGAAATGACTTCTCCATGCATTTTATGCATTGGTAAAAGCACTATGATGAAAAGTGTGATATGTTTTCAGGTATCTCCTATACTAATAGAGCCACATGCTCACCGGTTTGCCACATGATGTAGGCCTATGGACTGAACAAGAAACCACCAAAAATTTTAACCAGTCATCGTTCTCACAACACTGAGGACCAGTCATTCGAAATGACTTCTCCATGCATTTTATGCATTGGTAAAAGCACTATGATGAAAAGTGTGATATGTTTTCAGGTATCTCCTATACTAATAGAGCCACATGCTCACCGGTTTGCCACATGATGTAGGCCTATGGACTGAACAAGAAACCACCAAAAATGTTAACCAGTCATCGTTCTCACAACACTGAGGACCAGTCATTCGAAATGACTTCTCCAGGCATTTTATGCATTGGTAAAAGCACTATGATGAAAAGTGTGATATGTTTTCAGGTATCTCCTATACTAATAGAGCCACATGCTCACCGGTTTCCCACATGATGTAGGCCTATGGACTGAACAAGAAACCACCAAAAATTTTAACCAGTCATCGTTCTCACAACACTGAGGACCAGTCATTCGAAATGACTTCTCCATGCATTTTATGCATTGGTAAAAGCACTATGATGAAAAGTGTGATATGTTTTCAGGTATCTCCTATACTAATAGAGCCACATGCTCACCGGTTTGCCACATGATGTAGGCCTATGGACTGAACAAGAAACCACCAAAAATTTTAACCAGTCATCGTTCTCACAACACTGAGGACCAGTCATTCGAAATGACTTCTCCATGCATTTTATGCATTGGTAAAAGCACTATGATGAAAAGTGTGATATGTTTTCAGGTATCTCCTATACTAATAGAGCCACATGCTCACCGGTTTGCCACATGATGTAGGCCTATGGACTGAACAAGAAACCACCAAAAATTTTAACCAGTCATCGTTCTCACAACACTGAGGACCAGTCATTCGAAATGACTTCTCCATGCATTTTATGCATAGGTAAAAGCACTATGATGAAAAGTGTGATATGTTTTCAGGTATCTCCTATACTAATAGAGCCACATGCTCACCGGTTTGCCACATGATGTAGGCCTATGGACTGAACAAGAAACCACCAAAAATTCTAACCAGTCATCTTTCTCACAACACTGAGGACCAGTCATTCGAAATGACTTCTCCATGCATTTTATGCATTGGTAAAAGCACTATGATGAAAAGTGTGATATGTTTTCAGGTATCTCCTATACTAATAGAGCCACATGCTCACCGGTTTGCCACATGATGTAGGCCTATGGACTGAACAAGAAACCACCAAAAATTTTAACCAGTCATCGTTCTCACAACACTGAGGACCAGTCATTCGAAATGACTTCTCCAGTCATTTTATGCATTGGTAAAAGCACTATGATGAAAAGTGTGATATATTTTCAGGTATCTCCTATACTAATAGAGCCACATGCTCACCGGTTTGCCACATGATGTAGGCCTATGGACTGAACAAGAAACCACCAAAAATTTTAACCAGTCATCGTTCTCACAACACTGAGGACCAGTCATTCGAAATGACTTCTCCATGCATTTTATGCATTGGTAAAAGCACTATGATGAAAAGTGTGATATGTTTTCAGGTATCTCCTATACTAATAGAGCCACATGCTCACCGGTTTGCCACATGATGTAGGCCTATGGACTGAACAAGAAACCACCAAAAATTTTAACCAGCCATCGTTCTCACAACACTGAGGACCAGTCATTCGAAATGACTTCTCCATGCATTTTATGCATTGGTAAAAGCACTATGATGAAAAGTGTGATATGTTTTCAGGTATCTCCTATACTAATAGAGCCACATGCTCACCGGTTTGCCACATGATGTAGGCTAATGGACTGAACAAGAAACCACCAAAAATTTTAACCAGTCATCGTTCTCACAACACTGAGGACCAGTCATTCGAAATGACTTCTCCATGCATTTTATGCATTGGTAAAAGCACTATGATGAAAAGTGTGATATGTTTTCAGGTATCTCCTATACTAATAGAGCCACATGCTCACCGGTTTGCCACATGATGTAGGCCTATGGACTGAACAAGAAACCACCAAAAATTTTAACCAGTCATCGTTCTCACAACACTGAGGACCAGTCATTCGAAATGACTTCTCCATGCATTTTATGCATTGGTAAAAGCACTATGATGAAAAGTGTGATATGTTTTCAGGTATCTCCTATACTAATAGAGCCACATGCTCACCGGTTTGCCACATGATGTAGGCCTATGGACTGAACAAGAAACCACCAAAAATTTTAACCAGTCATCGTTCTCACAACACTGAGGACCAGTCATTCGAAATGACTTCTCCATGCATTTTATGCATTGGTAAAAGCACTGATGAAAAGTGTGATATGTTTTCAGGTATCTCCTATACTAATAGAGCCACATGCTCACCGGTTTGCCACATGATGTAGGCCTATGGACTGAACAAGAAACCACCAAAAATTTTAACCAGTCATCGTTCTCACAACACTGAGGACCAGTCATTCGAAATGACTTCTCCATGCATTTTATGCATTGGTAAAAGCACTATGATGAAAAGTGTGATATGTTTTCAGGTATCTCCTATACTAATAGAGCCACATGCTCACCGGTTTGCCACATGATGTAGGCCTATGGACTGAACAAGAAACCACCAAAAATTTTAACCAGTCATCGTTCTCACAACACTGAGGACCAGTCATTCGAAATGACTTCTCCAGGCATTTTATGCATTGGTAAAAGCACTATGATGAAAAGTGTGATATGTTTTCAGGTATCTCCTATACTAATAGAGCCACATGCTCACCGGTTTCCCACATGATGTAGGCCTATGGACTGAACAAGAAACCACCAAAAATTTTAACCAGTCATCGTTCTCACAACACTGAGGACCAGTCATCCGAAATGACTTCTCCATGCATTTTATGCATTGGTAAAAGCACTATGATGAAAAGTGTGATATGTTTTCAGGTATCTCCTATACTAATAGAGCCACATGCTCACCGGTTTGCCACATGATGTAGGCCTATGGACTGAACAAGAAACCACCAAAAATTTTAACCAGTCATCGTTCTCACAACACTGAGGACCAGTCATTCGAAATGACTTCTCCATGCATTTTATGCATTGGTAAAAGCACTATGATGAAAAGTGTGATATGTTTTCAGGTATCTCCTATACTAATAGAGCCACATGCTCACCGGTTTGCCACATGATGTAGGCCTATGGACTGAACAAGAAACCACCAAAAATTTTAACCAGTCATCGTTCTCACAACACTGAGGACCAGTCATTCGAAATGACTTCTCCATGCATTTTATGCATTGGTAAAAGCACTATGATGAAAAGTGTGATATGTTTTCAGGTATCTCCTATACTTATAGAGCCACATGCTCACCGGTTTGCCACATGATGTAGGCCTATGGACTGAACAAGAAACCACCAAAAATTTTAACCAGTCATCGTTCTCACAACACTGAGGACCAGTCATTCGAAATGACTTCTCCATGCATTTTATGCATTGGTAAAAGCACTATGATGAAAAGTGTGATATGTTTTCAGGTATCTCCTATACTAATAGAGCCACATGCTCACCGGTTTGCCACATGATGTAGGCTAATGGACTGAACAAGAAACCACCAAAAATTTTAACCAGTCATCGTTCTCACAACACTGAGGACCAGTCATTCGAAATGACTTCTCCATGCATTTTATGCATTGGTAAAAGCACTATGATGAAAAGTGTGATATGTTTTCAGGTATCTCCTATACTAATAGAGCCACATGCTCACCGGTTTGCCACATGATGTAGGCCTATGGACTGAACAAGAAACCACCAAAAATTTTAACCAGCCATCGTTCTCACAACACTGAGGACCAGTCATTCGAAATGACTTCTCCATGCATTTTATGCATTGGTAAAAGCACTATGATGAAAAGTGTGATATGTTTTCAGGTATCTCCTATACTAATAGAGCCACATGCTCACCGGTTTGCCACATGATGTAGGCCTATGGACTGAACAAGAAACCACCAAAAATTTTAACCAGTCATCGTTCTCACAACACTGAGGACCAGTCATTCGAAATGACTTCTCCAGGCATTTTATGCATTGGTAAAAGCACTATGATGAAAAGTGTGATATGTTTTCAGGTATCTCCTATACCAATAGAGCCACATGCTCACCGGTTTCCCACATGATGTAGGCCTATGGACTGAACAAGAAACCACCAAAAATTTTAACCAGTCATCGTTCTCACAACACTGAGGACCAGTCATCCGAAATGACTTCTCCATGCATTTTATGCATTGGTAAAAGCACTATGATGAAAAGTGTGATATGTTTTCAGGTATCTCCTATACTAATAGAGCCACATGCTCACCGGTTTGCCACATGATGTAGGCCTATGGACTGAACAAGAAACCACCAAAAATTTTAACCAGTCATCGTTCTCACAACACTGAGGACCAGTCATTCGAAATGACTTCTCCATGCATTTTATGCATTGGTAAAAGCACTATGATGAAAAGTGTGATATGTTTTCAGGTATCTCCTATACTAATAGAGCCACATGCTCACCGGTTTGCCACATGATGTAGGCCTATGGACTGAACAAGAAACCACCAAAAATTTTAACCAGTCATCGTTCTCACAACACTGAGGACCAGTCATTCGAAATGACTTCTCCAGGCATTTTATGCATTGGTAAAAGCACTATGATGAAAAGTGTGATATGTTTTCAGGTATCTCCTATACTAATAGAGCCACATGCTCACCGGTTTCCCACATGATGTAGGCCTATGGACTGAACAAGAAACCACCAAAAATTTTAACCAGTCATCGTTCTCACAACACTGAGGACCAGTCATTCGAAATGACTTCTCCATGCATTTTATGCATTGGTAAAAGCACTATGATGAAAAGTGTGATATGTTTTCAGGTATCTCCTATACTAATAGAGCCACATGCTCACCGGTTTGCCACATGATGTAGGCCTATGGACTGAACAAGAAACCACCAAAAATTTTAACCAGTCATCGTTCTCACAACACTGAGGACCAGTCATTCGAAATGACTTCTCCATGCATTTTATGCATTGGTAAAAGCACTATGATGAAAAGTGTGATATGTTTTCAGGTATCTCCTATACTAATAGAGCCACATGCTCACCGGTTTGCCACATGATGTAGGCCTATGGACTGAACAAGAAACCACCAAAAATTTTAACCAGTCATCGTTCTCACAACACTGAGGACCAGTCATTCGAAATGACTTCTCCATGCATTTTATGCATTGGTAAAAGCACTATGATGAAAAGTGTGATATGTTTTCAGGTATCTCCTATACTAATAGAGCCACATGCTCACCGGTTTGCCACATGATGTAGGCCTATGGACTGAACAAGAAACCACCAAAAATTCTAACCAGTCATCGTTCTCACAACACTGAGGACCAGTCATTCGAAATGACTTCTCCATGCATTTTATGCATTGGTAAAAGCACTATGATGAAAAGTGTGATATGTTTTCAGGTATCTCCTATACTAATAGAGCCACATGCTCACCGGTTTGCCACATGATGTAGGCCTATGGACTGAACAAGAAACCACCAAAAATTTTAACCAGTCATCGTTCTCACAACACTGAGGACCAGTCATTCGAAATGACTTCTCCAGTCATTTTATGCATTGGTAAAAGCACTATGATGAAAAGTGTGATATATTTTCAGGTATCTCCTATACTAATAGAGCCACATGCTCACCGGTTTGCCACATGATGTAGGCCTATGGACTGAACAAGAAACCACCAAAAATTTTAACCAGTCATCGTTCTCACAACACTGAGGACCAGTCATTCGAAATGACTTCTCCATACATTTTATGCATTGGTAAAAGCACTATGATGAAAAGTGTGATATGTTTTCAGGTATCTCCTATACTAATAGAGCCACATGCTCACCGGTTTGCCACATGATGTAGGCCTATGGACTGAACAAGAAACCACCAAAAATTTTAACCAGCCATCGTTCTCACAACACTGAGGACCAGTCATTCGAAATGACTTCTCCATGCATTTTATGCATTGGTAAAAGCACTATGATGAAAAGTGTGATATGTTTTCAGGTATCTCCTATACTAATAGAGCCACATGCTCACCGGTTTGCCACATGATGTAGGCTAATGGACTGAACAAGAAACCACCAAAAATTTTAACCAGTCATCGTTCTCACAACACTGAGGACCAGTCATTCGAAATGACTTCTCCATGCATTTTATGCATTGGTAAAAGCACTATGATGAAAAGTGTGATATGTTTTCAGGTATCTCCTATACTAATAGAGCCACATGCTCACCGGTTTGCCACATGATGTAGGCCTATGGACTGAACAAGAAACCACCAAAAATTTTAACCAGTCATCGTTCTCACAACACTGAGGACCAGTCATTCGAAATGACTTCTCCATGCATTTTATGCATTGGTAAAAGCACTATGATGAAAAGTGTGATATGTTTTCAGGTATCTCCTATACTAATAGAGCCACATGCTCACCGGTTTGCCACATGATGTAGGCCTATGGACTGAACAAGAAACCACCAAAAATTTTAACCAGTCATCGTTCTCACAACACTGAGGACCAGTCATTCGAAATGACTTCTCCATGCATTTTATGCATTGGTAAAAGCACTGATGAAAAGTGTGATATGTTTTCAGGTATCTCCTATAC
This sequence comes from Ranitomeya imitator, assembly GCF_032444005.1. NCBI lineage: Eukaryota > Metazoa > Chordata > Amphibia > Anura > Dendrobatidae > Ranitomeya > Ranitomeya imitator. The sequence goes on from NW_027194493.1 coordinate 86,595, forward strand.
TAATAGAGCCACATGCTCACCGGTTTGCCACATGATGTAGGCCTATGGACTGAACAAGAAACCACCAAAAATTTTAACCAGTCATCGTTCTCACAACACTGAGGACCAGTCATTCGAAATGACTTCTCCATGCATTTTATGCATTGGAAAAAGCACTATGATGAAAAGTGTGATATGTTTTCAGGTATCTCCTATACTAATAGAGCCACATGCTCACCGGTTTGCCACATGATGTAGGCCTATGGACTGAACAAGAAACCACCAAAAATTTTAACCAGTCATCGTTCTCACAACACTGAGGACCAGTCATTCGAAATGACTTCTCCAGGCATTTTATGCATTGGTAAAAGCACTATGATGAAAAGTGTGATATGTTCTCAGGTATCTCCTATACTAATAGAGCCACATGCTCACCGGTTTCCCACATGATGTAGGCCTATGGACTGAACAAGAAACCACCAAAAATTTTAACCAGTCATCGTTCTCACAACACTGAGGACCAGTCATTCGAAATGACTTCTCCATGCATTTTATGCATTGGTAAAAGCACTATGATGAAAAGTGTGATATGTTTTCAGGTATCTCCTATACTAATAGAGCCACATGCTCACCGGTTTGCCACATGATGTAGGCCTATGGACTGAACAAGAAACCACCAAAAATTTTAACCAGTCATCGTTCTCACAACACTGAGGACCAGTCATTCGAAATGACTTCTCCAGGCATTTTATGCATTGGTAAAAGCACTATGATGAAAAGTGTGATATGTTTTCAGGTATCTCCTATACTAATAGAGCCACATGCTCACCGGTTTCCCACATGATGTAGGCCTATGGACTGAACAAGAAACCACCAAAAATTTTAACCAGTCATCGTTCTCACAACACTGAGGACCAGTCATTCGAAATGACTTCTCCATGCATTTTATGCATTGGTAAAAGCACTATGATGAAAAGTGTGATATGTTTTCAGGTATCTCCTATACTAATAGAGCCACATGCTCACCGGTTTGCCACATGATGTAGGCCTATGGACTGAACAAGAAACCACCAAAAATTTTAACCAGTCATCGTTCTCACAACACTGAGGACCAGTCATTCGAAATGACTTCTCCATGCATTTTATGCATTGGTAAAAGCACTATGATGAAAAGTGTGATATGTTTTCAGGTATCTCCTATACTTATAGAGCCACATGCTCACCGGTTTGCCACATGATGTAGGCCTATGGACTGAACAAGAAACCACCAAAAATTTTAACCAGTCATCGTTCTCACAACACTGAGGACCAGTCATTCGAAATGACTTCTCCATGCATTTTATGCATTGGTAAAAGCACTATGATGAAAAGTGTGATATGTTTTCAGGTATCTCCTATACTAATAGAGCCACATGCTCACCGGTTTGCCACATGATGTAGGCTAATGGACTGAACAAGAAACCACCAAAAATTTTAACCAGTCATCGTTCTCACAACACTGAGGACCAGTCATTCGAAATGACTTCTCCATGCATTTTATGCATTGGTAAAAGCACTATGATGAAAAGTGTGATATGTTTTCAGGTATCTCCTATACTAATAGAGCCACATGCTCACCGGTTTGCCACATGATGTAGGCCTATGGACTGAACAAGAAACCACCAAAAATTTTAACCAGCCATCGTTCTCACAACACTGAGGACCAGTCATTCGAAATGACTTCTCCATGCATTTTATGCATTGGTAAAAGCACTATGATGAAAAGTGTGATATGTTTTCAGGTATCTCCTATACTAATAGAGCCACATGCTCACCGGTTTGCCACATGATGTAGGCCTATGGACTGAACAAGAAACCACCAAAAATTTTAACCAGTCATCGTTCTCACAACACTGAGGACCAGTCATTCGAAATGACTTCTCCAGGCATTTTATGCATTGGTAAAAGCACTATGATGAAAAGTGTGATATGTTTTCAGGTATCTCCTATACTAATAGAGCCACATGCTCACCGGTTTCCCACATGATGTAGGCCTATGGACTGAACAAGAAACCACCAAAAATTTTAACCAGTCATCGTTCTCACAACACTGAGGACCAGTCATCCGAAATGACTTCTCCATGCATTTTATGCATTGGTAAAAGCACTATGATGAAAAGTGTGATATGTTTTCAGGTATCTCCTATACTAATAGAGCCACATGCTCACCGGTTTGCCACATGATGTAGGCCTATGGACTGAACAAGAAACCACCAAAAATTTTAACCAGTCATCGTTCTCACAACACTGAGGACCAGTCATTCGAAATGACTTCTCCATGCATTTTATGCATTGGTAAAAGCACTATGATGAAAAGTGTGATATGTTTTCAGGTATCTCCTATACTAATAGAGCCACATGCTCACCGGTTTGCCACATGATGTAGGCCTATGGACTGAACAAGAAACCACCAAAAATTTTAACCAGTCATCGTTCTCACAACACTGAGGACCAGTCATTCGAAATGACTTCTCCAGGCATTTTATGCATTGGTAAAAGCACTATGATGAAAAGTGTGATATGTTTTCAGGTATCTCCTATACTAATAGAGCCACATGCTCACCGGTTTGCCACATGATGTAGGCCTATGGACTGAACAAGAAACCACCAAAAATTTTAACCAGTCATCGTTCTCACAACACTGAGGACCAGTCATTCGAAATGACTTCTCCATGCATTTTATGCATTGGTAAAAGCACTATGATGAAAAGTGTGATATGTTTTCAGGTATCTCCTATACTAATAGAGCCACATGCTCACCGGTTTGCCACATGATGTAGGCCTATGGACTGAACAAGAAACCACCAAAAATTTTAACCAGTCATCGTTCTCACAACACTGAGGACCAGTCATTCGAAATGACTTCTCCATGCATTTTATGCATTGGTAAAAGCACTATGATGAAAAGTGTGATATGTTTTCAGGTATCTCCTATACTAATAGAGCCACATGCTCACCGGTTTGCCACATGATGTAGGCCTATGGACTGAACAAGAAACCACCAAAAATTTTAACCAGTCATCGTTCTCACAACACTGAGGACCAGTCATTCGAAATGACTTCTCCAGGCATTTTATGCATTGGTAAAAGCACTATGATGAAAAGTGTGATATGTTTTCAGGTATCTCCTATACTAATAGAGCCACATGCTCACCGGTTTCCCACATGATGTAGGCCTATGGACTGAACAAGAAACCACCAAAAATTTTAACCAGTCATCGTTCTCACAACACTGAGGACCAGTCATTCGAAATGACTTCTCCATGCATTTTATGCATTGGTAAAAGCACTATGATGAAAAGTGTGATATGTTTTCAGGTATCTCCTATACTAATAGAGCCACATGCTCACCGGTTTGCCACATGATGTAGGCCTATGGACTGAACAAGAAACCACCAAAAATTCTAACCAGTCATCGTTCTCACAACACTGAGGACCAGTCATTCGAAATGACTTCTCCATGCATTTTATGCATTGGTAAAAGCACTATGATGAAAAGTGTGATATGTTTTCAGGTATCTCCTATACTAATAGAGCCACATGCTCACCGGTTTGCCACATGATGTAGGCCTATGGACTGAACAAGAAACCACCAAAAATTTTAACCAGTCATCGTTCTCACAACACTGAGGACCAGTCATTCGAAATGACTTCTCCAGTCATTTTATGCATTGGTAAAAGCACTATGATGAAAAGTGTGATATATTTTCAGGTATCTCCTATACTAATAGAGCCACATGCTCACCGGTTTGCCACATGATGTAGGCCTATGGACTGAACAAGAAACCACCAAAAATTTTAACCAGTCATCGTTCTCACAACACTGAGGACCAGTCATTCGAAATGACTTCTCCATGCATTTTATGCATTGGTAAAAGCACTATGATGAAAAGTGTGATATGTTTTCAGGTATCTCCTATACTAATAGAGCCACATGCTCACCGGTTTGCCACATGATGTAGGCCTATGGACTGAACAAGAAACCACCAAAAATTTTAACCAGCCATCGTTCTCACAACACTGAGGACCAGTCATTCGAAATGACTTCTCCATGCATTTTATGCATTGGTAAAAGCACTATGATGAAAAGTGTGATATGTTTTCAGGTATCTCCTATACTAATAGAGCCACATGCTCACCGGTTTGCCACATGATGTAGGCTAATGGACTGAACAAGAAACCACCAAAAATTTTAACCAGTCATCGTTCTCACAACACTGAGGACCAGTCATTCGAAATGACTTCTCCATGCATTTTATGCATTGGTAAAAGCACTATGATGAAAAGTGTGATATGTTTTCAGGTATCTCCTATACTAATAGAGCCACATGCTCACCGGTTTGCCACATGATGTAGGCCTATGGACTGAACAAGAAACCACCAAAAATTTTAACCAGTCATCGTTCTCACAACACTGAGGACCAGTCATTCGAAATGACTTCTCCATGCATTTTATGCATTGGTAAAAGCACTATGATGAAAAGTGTGATATGTTTTCAGGTATCTCCTATACTAATAGAGCCACATGCTCACCGGTTTGCCACATGATGTAGGCCTATGGACTGAACAAGAAACCACCAAAAATTTTAACCAGTCATCGTTCTCACAACACTGAGGACCAGTCATTCGAAATGACTTCTCCATGCATTTTATGCATTGGTAAAAGCACTGATGAAAAGTGTGATATGTTTTCAGGTATCTCCTATACTAATAGAGCCACATGCTCACCGGTTTGCCACATGATGTAGGCCTATGGACTGAACAAGAAACCACCAAAAATTTTAACCAGTCATCGTTCTCACAACACTGAGGACTAGTCATTCGAAATGACTTCTCCATGCATTTTATGCATTGGTAAAAGCACTATGATGAAAAGTGTGATATGTTTTCAGGTATCTCCTATACTAATAGAGCCACATGCTCACCGGTTTGCCACATGATGTAGGCCTATGGACTGAACAAGAAACCACCAAAAATTTTAACCAGTCATCGTTCTCACAACACTGAGGACCAGTCATTCGAAATGACTTCTCCAGGCATTTTATGCATTGGTAAAAGCACTATGATGAAAAGTGTGATATGTTTTCAGGTATCTCCTATACTAATAGAGCCACATGCTCACCGGTTTCCCACATGATGTAGGCCTATGGACTGAACAAGAAACCACCAAAAATTTTAACCAGTCATCGTTCTCACAACACTGAGGACCAGTCATCCGAAATGACTTCTCCATGCATTTTATGCATTGGTAAAAGCACTATGATGAAAAGTGTGATATGTTTTCAGGTATCTCCTATACTAATAGAGCCACATGCTCACCGGTTTGCCACATGATGTAGGCCTATGGACTGAACAAGAAACCACCAAAAATTTTAACCAGTCATCGTTCTCACAACACTGAGGACCAGTCATTCGAAATGACTTCTCCATGCATTTTATACATTGGTAAAAGCACTATGATGAAAAGTGTGATATGTTTTCAGGTATCTCCTATACTAATAGAGCCACATGCTCACCGGTTTGCCACATGATGTAGGCCTATGGACTGAACAAGAAACCACCAAAAATTTTAACCAGTCATCGTTCTCACAACACTGAGGACCAGTCATTCGAAATGACTTCTCCATGCATTTTATGCATTGGTAAAAGCACTATGATGAAAAGTGTGATATGTTTTCAGGTATCTCCTATACTAATAGAGCCACATGCTCACCGGTTTGCCACATGATGTAGGCCTATGGACTGAACAAGAAACCACCAAAAATTTTAACCAGTCATCGTTCTCACAACACTGAGGACCAGTCATTCGAAATGACTTCTCCATGCATTTTATGCATTGGTAAAAGCACTATGATGAAAAGTGTGATATGTTTTCAGGTATCTCCTATACTTATAGAGCCACATGCTCACCGGTTTGCCACATGATGTAGGCCTATGGACTGAACAAGAAACCACCAAAAATTTTAACCAGTCATCGTTCTCACAACACTGAGGACCAGTCATTCGAAATGACTTCTCCATGCATTTTATGCATTGGTAAATGCACTATGATGAAAAGTGTGATATGTTTTCAGGTATCTCCTATACTAATAGAGCCACATGCTCACCGGTTTGCCACATGATGTAGGCTAATGGACTGAACAAGAAACCACCAAAAATTTTAACCAGTCATCGTTCTCACAACACTGAGGACCAGTCATTCGAAATGACTTCTCCATGCATTTTATGCATTGGTAAAAGCACTATGATGAAAAGTGTGATATGTTTTCAGGTATCTCCTATACTAATAGAGCCACATGCTCACCGGTTTGCCACATGATGTAGGCCTATGGACTGAACAAGAAACCACCAAAAATTTTAACCAGCCATCGTTCTCACAACACTGAGGACCAGTCATTCGAAATGACTTCTCCATGCATTTTATGCATTGGTAAAAGCACTATGATGAAAAGTGTGATATGTTTTCAGGTATCTCCTATACTAATAGAACCACATGCTCACCGGTTTGCCACATGATGTAGGCCTATGGACTGAACAAGAAACCACCAAAAATTTTAACCAGTCATCGTTCTCACAACACTGAGGACCAGTCATTCGAAATGACTACTCCATGCATTTTATGCATTGGTAAAAGCACTATGATGAAAAGTGTGATATGTTTTCAGGTATCTCCTATACTAATAGAGCCACATGCTCACCGGTTTGCCACATGATGTAGGCCTATGGACTGAACAAGAAACCACCAAAAATTTTAACCAGTCATCGTTCTCACAACACTGAGGACCAGTCATTCGAAATGACTTCTCCATGCATTTTATGCATTGGTAAAAGCACTATGATGAAAAGTGTGATATGTTTTCAGGTATCTCCTATACTAATAGAGCCACATGCTCACCGGTTTGCCACATGATGTAGGCCTATGGACTGAACAAGAAACCACCAAAAATTTTAACCAGTCATCGTTCTCACAACACTGAGGACCAGTCATTCGAAATGACTTCTCCAGGCATTTTATGCATTGGTAAAAGCACTATGATGAAAAGTGTGATATGTTTTCAGGTATCTCCTATACTAATAGAGCCACATGCTCACCGGTTTGCCACATGATGTAGGCCTATGGACTGAACAAGAAACCACCAAAAATTTTAACCAGTCATCGTTCTCACAACACTGAGGACCAGTCATTCGAAATGACTTCTCCAGGCATTTTATGCATTGGTAAAAGCACTATGATGAAAAGTGTGATATGTTTTCAGGTATCTCCTATACTAATAGAGCCACATGCTCACCGGTTTCCCACATGATGTAGGCCTATGGACTGAACAAGAAACCACCAAAAATTTTAACCAGTCATCGTTCTCACAACACTGAGGACCAGTCATTCGAAATGACTTCTCCATGCATTTTATGCATTGGTAAAAGCACTATGATGAAAAGTGTGATATGTTTTCAGGTATCTCCTATACTAATAGAGCCACATGCTCACCGGTTTGCCACATGATGTAGGCCTATGGACTGAACAAGAAACCACCAAAAATTTTAACCAGTCATCGTTCTCACAACACTGAGGACCAGTCATTCGAAATGACTTCTCCATGCATTTTATGCATTGGTAAAAGCACTATGATGAAAAGTGTGATATGTTTTCAGGTATCTCCTATACTAATAGAGCCACATGCTCACCGGTTTGCCACATGATGTAGGCCTATGGACTGAACAAGAAACCACCAAAAATTTTAACCAGTCATCGTTCTCACAACACTGAGGACCAGTCATTCAAATTGACTTCTCCATGCATTTTATGCATTGGTAAAAGCACTATGATGAAAAGTGTGATATGTTTTCAGGTATCTCCTATACTAATAGAGCCACATGCTCACCGGTTTGCCACATGATGTAGGCCTATGGACTGAACAAGAAACCACCAAAAATTCTAACCAGTCATCGTTCTCACAACACTGAGGACCAGTCATTCGAAATGACTTCTCCATGCATTTTATGCATTGGTAAAAGCACTATGATGAAAAGTGTGATATGTTTTCAGGTATCTCCTATACTAATAGAGCCACATGCTCACCGGTTTGCCACATGATGTAGGTCTATGGACTGAACAAGAAACCACCAAAAATTTTAACCAGTCATCGTTCTCACAACACTGAGGACCAGTCATTCGAAATGACTTCTCCATGCATTTTATGCATTGGTAAAAGCACTATGATGAAAAGTGTGATATGTTTTCAGGTATCTCCTATACTAATAGAGCCACATGCTCACCGGTTTGCCACATGATGTAGGCCTATGGACTGAACAAGAAACCACCAAAAATTTTAACCAGTCATCGTTCTCACAACACTGAGGACCAGTCATTCGAAATGACTTCTCCATGCATTTTATGCATTGGTAAAAGCACTATGATGAAAAGTGTGATATGTTTTCAGGTATCTCCTATACTAATAGAGCCACATGCTCACCGGTTTGCCACATGATGTAGGCCTATGGACTGAACAAGAAACCACCAAAAATTTTAACCAGTCATCGTTCTCACAACACTGAGGACCAGTCATTCGAAATGACTTCTCCATGCATTTTATGCATTGGTAAAAGCACTGATGAAAAGTGTGATATGTTTTCAGGTATCTCCTATACTAATAGAGCCACATGCTCACCGGTTTGCCACATGATGTAGGCCTATGGACTGAACAAGAAACCACCAAAAATTTTAACCAGTCATCGTTCTCACAACACTGAGGACCAGTCATTCGAAATGACTTCTCCATGCATTTTATGCATTGGTAAAAGCACTATGATGAAAAGTGTGATATGTTTTCAGGTATCTCCTATACTAATAGAGCCACATGCTCACCGGTTTGCCACATGATGTAGGCCTATGGACTGAACAAGAAACCACCAAAAATTTTAACCAGTCATCGTTCTCACAACACTGAGGACCAGTCATTCAAAATGACTTCTCCAGGCATTTTATGCATTGGTAAAAGCACTATGATGAAAAGTGTGATATGTTTTCAGGTATCTCCTATACTAATAGAGCCACATGCTCACCGGTTTCCCACATGATGTAGGCCTATGGACTGAACAAGAAACCACCAAAAATTTTAACCAGTCATCGTTCTCACAACACTGAGGACCAGTCATTCGAAATGACTTCTCCATGCATTTTATGCATTGGTAAAAGCACTATGATGAAAAGTGTGATATGTTTTCAGGTATCTCCTATACTAATAGAGCCACATGCTCACCGGTTTGCCACATGATGTAGGCCTATGGACTGAACAAGAAGCCACCAAAAATTTTAACCAGTCATCGTTCTCACAACACTGAGGACCAGTCATTCGAAATGACTTCTCCATGCATTTTATGCATTGGTAAAAGCACTATGATGAAAAGTGTGATATGTTTTCAGGTATCTCCTATACTAATAGAGCCACATGCTCACCGGTTTGCCACATGATGTAGGCCTATGGACTGAACAAGAAACCACCAAAAATTTTAACCAGTCATCGTTCTCACAACACTGAGGACCAGTCATTCGAAATGACTTCTCCATGCATTTTATGCATTGGTAAAAGCACTATGATGAAAAGTGTGATATGTTTTCAGGTATCTCCTATACTAATAGAGCCACATGCTCACCGGTTTGCCACATGATGTAGGCCTATGGACTGAACAAGAAACCACCAAAAATTCTAACCAGTCATCGTTCTCACAACACTGAGGACCAGTCATTCGAAATGACTTCTCCATGCATTTTATGCATTGGTAAAAGCACTATGATGAAAAGTGTGATATGTTTTCAGGTATCTCCTATACTAATAGAGCCACATGCTCACCGGTTTGCCACATGATGTCGGCCTATGGACTGAACAAGAAACCACCAAAAATTTTAACCAGTCATCGTTCTCACAACACTGAGGACCAGTCATTCGAAATGACTTCTCCATGCATTTTATGCATTGGTAAAAGCACTATGATGAAAAGTGTAATATGTTTTCAGGTATCTCCTATAATAAGAGAGCCACATGCTCACCGGTTTGCCACATGATGTAGGCCTATGGACTGAACAAGAAAGCACCAAAAATTTTAACCAGTCATCGTTCTCACAACACTGAGGACCAGTCATTCGAAATGACTTCTCCAGTCATTTTATGCATTGGTAAAAGCACTATGATGAAAAGTGTGATATATTTTCAGGTATCTCCTATACTAATAGAGCCACATGCTCACCGGTTTGCCACATGATGTAGGCCTATGGACTGAACAAGAAACCACCAAAAATTTTAACCAGTCATCGTTCTCACAACACTGAGGACCAGTCATTCGAAATGACTTCTCCATGCATTTTATGCATTGGTAAAAGCACTATGATGAAAAGTGTAATATGTTTTCAGGTATCTCCTACAATAAGAGAGCCACATGCTCACCGGTTTGCTACATGATGTAGGCCTATGGACTGAACAAGAAACCACCAAAAATTTTAACCAGTCATCGTTCTCACAACACTGAGGACCAGTCATTCGAAATGACTTCTCCATGCATTTTATGCATTGGTAAAAGCACTATGATGAAAAGTGTGATATGTTTTCAGGCATCTCCTATACTAATAGAGCCACATGCTCACCGGTTTGCCACATGATGTAGGCCTATGGACTGAACAAGAAACCACCAAAAATTTTCACCAGTCATCGTTCTCACAACACTGAGGACCAGTCATTCGAAATGACTTCTCCATGCATTTTATGCATTGGTAAAAGCACTATGATGAAAAGTGTGATATGTTTTCAGGTATCTCCTATACTAATAGAGCCACATGCTCACCGGTTTGCCACATGTTGTAGGCCTATGGACTGAACAAGAAACCACCAAAAATTTTAACCAGTCATCGTTCTCACAACACTGAGGACCAGTCATTCGAAATGACTTCTCCATGCATTTTATGCATTGGTAAAAGCACTATGATGAAAAGTGTGATATGTTTTCAGGTATCTCCTATACTAATAGAGCCACATGCTCACCGGTTTGCCACATGATGTAGGCCTATGGACTGAACAAGAAACCACCAAAAATTTTAACCAGTCATCGTTCTCACAACACTGAGGACCAGTCATTCGAAATGACTTCTCCATGCATTTTATGCATTGGTAAAAGCACTATGATGAAAAGTGTGATATGTTTTCAGGTATCTCCTATACTAATAGAGCCACATGCTCACCGGTTTGCCACATGTTGTAGGCCTATGGACTGAACAAGAAACCACCAAAAATTTTAACTAGTCATCGTTCTCACAACACTGAGGACCAGTCATTCGAAATGACTTCTCCATGCATTTTATGCATTGGTAAAAGCACTATGATGAAAAGTGTGATATGTTTTCAGGTATCTCCTATACTAATAGAGCCACATGCTCACCGGTTTGCCACATGATGTAGGCCTATGGACTGAACAAGAAACCATCAAAAATTTTAACCAGTCATCGTTCTCACAACACTGAGGACCAGTCATTCGAAATGACTTCTCCATGCATTTTATGCATTGGTAAAAGCACTATGATGAAAAGTGTGATATGTTTTCAGGTATCTCCTATACTAATAGAGCCACATGCTCACCGGTTTGCCACATGTTGTAGGCCTATGGACTGAACAAGAAACCACCAAAAATTTTAACCAGTCATCGTTCTCACAACACTGAGGACCAGTCATTCGAAATGACTTCTCCATGCATTTTATGCATTGGTAAAAGCACTATGATGAAAAGTGTGATATGTTTTCAGGTATCTCCTATACTAATAGAGCCACATGCTCACCGGTTTGCCACATGATGTAGGCCTATGGACTGAACAAGAAACCATCAAAAATTTTAACCAGTCATCGTTCTCACAACACTGAGGACCAGTCATTCGAAATGACTTCTCCATGCATTTTATGCATTGGTAAAAGCACTATGATGAAAAGTGTGATATGTTTTCAGGTATCTCCTATACTAATAGAGCCACATGCTCACCGGTTTGCCACATGATGTAGGCCTATGGACTGAACAAGAAACCACCAAAAATTTTAACCAGTCATCGTTCTCACAACACTGAGGACCAGTCATTCGAAATGACTTCTCCATGCATTTTATGCATTGGTAAAAGCACTATGATGAAAAGTGTGATATGTTTTCAGGTATCTCCTATACTAATAGAGCCACATGCTCACCGGTTTGCCACATGATGTAGGCTAATGGACTGAACAAGAAACCACCAAAAATTTTAACCAGTCATCGTTCTCACAACACTGAGGACCAGTCATTCGAAATGACTTCTCCATGCATTTTATGCATTGGTAAAAGCACTATGATGAAAAGTGTGATATGTTTTCAGGTATCTCCTATACTAATAGAGCCACATGCTCACCGGTTTGCCACATGATGTAGGCCTATGGACTGAACAAGAAACCACCAAAAATTTTAACCAGTCATCGTTCTCACAACACTGAGGACCAGTCATTCGAAATGACTTCTCCATGCATTTTATGCATTGGTAAAAGCACTATGATGAAAAGTGTGATATGTTTTCAGGTATCTCCTATACTAATAGAGCCACATGCTCACCGGTTTGCCACATGATGTAGGCTAATGGACTGAACAAGAAACCACCAAAAATTTTAACCAGTCATCGTTCTCACAACACTGAGGACCAGTCATTCGAAATGACTTCTCCATGCATTTTATGCATTGGTAAAAGCACTGATGAAAAGTGTGATATGTTTTCAGGTATCTCCTATACTAATAGAGCCACATGCTCACCGGTTTGCCACATGATGTAGGCCTATGGACTGAACAAGAAACCACCAAAAATTTTAACCAGTCATCGTTCTCACAACACTGAGGACCAGTCATTCGAAATGACTTCTCCATGCATTTTATGCATTGGTAAAAGCACTATGATGAAAAGTGTGATATGTTTTCAGGTATCTCCTATACTAATAGAGCCACATGCTCACCGGTTTGCCACATGATGTAGGCCTATGGACTGAACAAGAAACCACCAAAAATTTTAACCAGTCATCGTTCTCACAACACTGAGGACCAGTCATTCGAAATGACTTCTCCATGCATTTTATGCATTGGTAAAAGCACTATGATGAAAAGTGTGATATGTTTTCAGGTATCTCCTATACTAATAGAGCCACATGCTCACCGGTTTCCCACATGATGTAGGCCTATGGACTGAACAAGAAACCACCAAAAATTTTAACCAGTCATCGTTCTCACAACACTGAGGACCAGTCATTCGAAATGACTTCTCCATGCATTTTATGCATTGGTAAAAGCACTATGATGAAAAGTGTGATATGTTTTCAGGTATCTCCTATACTAATAGAGCCACATGCTCACCGGTTTGCCACATGATGTAGGCCTATGGACTGAACAAGAAACCACCAAAAATTTTAACCAGTCATCGTTCTCACAACACTGAGGACCAGTCATTCGAAATGACTTCTCCATGCATTTTATGCATTGGTAAAAGCACTATGATGAAAAGTGTGATATGTTTTCAGGTATCTCCTATACTAATAGAGCCACATGCTCACCGGTTTGCCACATGATGTAGGCTAATGGACTGAACAAGAAACCACCAAAAATTTTAACCAGTCATCGTTCTCACAACACTGAGGACCAGTCATTCGAAATGACTTCTCCATGCATTTTATGCATTGGTAAAAGCACTATGATGAAAAGTGTGATATGTTTTCAGGTATCTCCTATACTAATAGAGCCACATGCTCACCGGTTTGCCACATGTTGTAGGCCTATGGACTGAACAAGAAACCACCAAAAATTTTAACCAGTCATCGTTCTCACAACACTGAGGACCAGTCATTCGAAATGACTTCTCCATGCATTTTATGCATTGGTAAAAGCACTATGATGAAAAGTGTGATATGTTTTCAGGTATCTCCTATACTAATAGAGCCACATGCTCACCGGTTTGCCACATGATGTAGGCCTATGGACTGAACAAGAAACCACCAAAAATTTTAACCAGTCATCGTTCTCACAACACTGAGGACCAGTCATTCGAAATGACTTCTCCATGCATTTTATGCATTGGTAAAAGCACTATGATGAAAAGTGTGATATGTTTTCAGGTATCTCCTATACTAATAGAGCCACATGCTCACCGGTTTGCCACATGATGTAGGCTAATGGACTGAACAAGAAACCACCAAAAATTTTAACCAGTCATCGTTCTCACAACACTGAGGACCAGTCATTCGAAATGACTTCTCCATGCATTTTATGCATTGGTAAAAGCACTATGATGAAAAGTGTGATATGTTTTCAGGTATCTCCTATACTAATAGAGCCACATGCTCACCGGTTTGCCACATGATGTAGGCCTATGGACTGAACAAGAAACCACCAAAAATTTTAACCAGTCATCGTTCTCACAACACTGAGGACCAGTCATTCGAAATGACTTCTCCATGCATTTTATGCATTGGTAAAAGCACTATGATGAAAAGTGTGATATGTTTTCAGGTATCTCCTATACTAATAGAGCCACATGCTCACCGGTTTGCCACATGATGTAGGCCTATGGACTGAACAAGAAACCACCAAAAATTTTAACCAGTCATCGTTCTCACAACACTGAGGACCAGTCATTCGAAATGACTTCTCCATGCATTTTATGCATTGGTAAAAGCACTATGATGAAAAGTGTGATATGTTTTCAGGTATCTCCTATACTAATAGAGCCACATGCTCACCGGTTTGCCACATGATGTAGGCCTATGGACTGAACAAGAAACCACCAAAAATTTTAACCAGTCATCGTTCTCACAACACTGAGGACCAGTCATTCGAAATGACTTCTACATGCATTTTATGCATTGGTAAAAGCACTGTGATGAAAAGTGTGATATGTTTTCAGGTATCTCCTATACTAATAGAGCCACATGCTCACCGGTTTGCCACATGATGTAGACCTATGGACTGAACAAGAAACCACCAAAAATTTTAACCAGTCATCGTTCTCACAACACTGAGGACCAGTCATTCGAAATGACTTCTCCATGCATTTTATGCATTGGTAAAAGCACTATGATGAAAAGTGTGATATGTTTTCAGGTATCTCCTATACTAATAGAGCCACATGCTCACCGGTTTGCCACATGATGTAGGCCTATGGACTGAACAAGAAACCATCAAATATTTTAACCAGTCATCGTTATCACAACACTGAGGACCAGTCATTCGAAATGACTTCTCCATGCATTTTATGCATTGGTAAAAGCACTATGATGAAAAGTTTGATATGTTTTCAGGTATCTCCTATACTAATAGAGCCACATGCTCACCGGTTTGCCACATGATGTAGGCTAATGGACTGAACAAGAAACCACCAAAAATTTTAACCAGTCATCGTTCTCACAACACTGAGGACCAGTCATTCGAAATGACTTCTCCATGCATTTTATGCATTGGTAAAAGCACTATGATGAAAAGTGTGATATGTTTTCAGGTATCTCCTATACTAATAGAGCCACATGCTCACCGGTTTGCCACATGATGTAGGCCTATGGACTGAACAAGAAACCACCAAAAATTTTAACCAGTCATCGTTCTCGCAACACTGAGGACCAGTCATTCGAAATGACTTCTCCATGCATTTTATGCATTGGTAAAAGCACTATGATGAAAAGTGTGATATGTTTTCAGGTATCTCCTATACTAATAGTGCCACATGCTCACCGGTTTGCCACATGATGTAGGCCTATGGACTGAACAAGAAACCACCAAAAATTCTAACCAGTCATCGTTCTCACAACACTGAGGACCAGTCATTCGAAATGACTTCTCCATGCATTTTATGCATTGGTAAAAGCACTATGATGAAAAGTGTGATATGTTTTCAGGTATCTCCTATACTAATAGAGCCACATGCTCACCGGTTTGCCACATGATGTAGGCCTATGGACTGAACAAGAAACCACCAAAAATTTTAACCAGTCATCGTTCTCACAACACTGAGGACCAGTCATTCGAAATGACTTCTCCATGCATTTTATGCATTGGTAAAAGCACTATGATGAAAAGTGTGATATGTTTTCAGGTATCTCCTATACTAATAGAGCCACATGCTCACCGGTTTGCCACATGATGTAGGCCTATGGACTGAACAAGAAACCACCAAAAATTTTAACCAGTCATCGTTCTCACAACACTGAGGACCAGTCATTCGAAATGACTTCTCCAGTCATTTTATGCATTGGTAAAAGCACTATGATGAAAAGTGTGATATATTTTCAGGTATCTCCTATACTAATAGAGCCACATGCTCACCGGTTTGCCACATGATGTAGACCTATGGACTGAACAAGAAACCACCAAAAATTTTAACCAGTCATCGTTCTCACAACACTGAGGACCAGTCATTCGAAATGACTTCTCCATGCATTTTATGCATTGGTAAAAGCACTATGATGAAAAGTGTGATATGTTTTCAGGTATCTCCTATACTAATAGAGCCACATGCTCACCGGTTTGCCACATGATGTAGGCCTATGGACTGAACAAGAAACCATCAAAAATTTTAACCAGTCATCGTTCTCACAACACTGAGGACCAGTCATTCGAAATGACTTCTCCATGCATTTTATGCATTGGTAAAAGCACTATGATGAAAAGTGTGATATGTTTTCAGGTATCTCCTATACTAATAGAGCCACATGCTCACCGGTTTGCCACATGATGTAGGCTAATGGACTGAACAAGAAACCACCAAAAATTTTAACCAGTCATCGTTCTCACAACACTGAGGACCAGTCATTCAAACTGACTTCTCCATGCATTTTATGCATTGGTAAAAGCACTATGATGAAAAGTGTGATATGTTTTCAGGTATCTCCTATACTAATAGAGCCACATGCTCACCGGTTTGCCACATGATGTAGGCTAATGGACTGAACAAGAAAGCACCAAAAATTTTAACCAGTCATCGTTCTCACAACACTGAGGACCAGTCATTCGAAATGACTTCTCCATGCATTTTATGCATTGGTAAAAGCACTATGATGAAAAGTGTGATATGTTTTCAGGTATCTCCTATACTAATAGAGCCACATGCTCACCGGTTTGCCACATGATGTAGGCCTATGGACTGAACAAGAAACCACCAAAAATTTTAACCAGTCATCGTTCTCACAACACTGAGGACCAGTCATTCGAAATGACTTCTCCATGCATTTTATGCATTGGTAAAAGCACTATGATGAAAAGTGTGATATGTTTTCAGGTATCTCCTATACTAATAGAGCCACATGCTCACCGGTTTGCCACATGATGTAGGCCTATGGACTAAACAAGAAACCACCAAAAATTTTAACCAGTCATCGTTCTCACAACACTGAGGACCAGTCATTCGAAATGACTTCTCCATGCATTTTATGCATTGGTAAAAGCACTGATGAAAAGTGTGATATGTTTTCAGGTATCTCCTATACTAATAGAGCCACATGCTCACCGGTTTGCCACATGATGTAGGCCTATGGACTGAACAAGAAACCACCAAAAATTTTAACCAGTCATCGTTCTCACAACACTGAGGACCAGTCATTCGAAATGACTTCTCCAGTCATTTTATGCATTGGTAAAAGCACTATGATGAAAAGTGTGATATATTTTCAGGTATCTCCTATACTAATAGAGCCACATGCTCACCGGTTTGCCACATGATGTAGACCTATGGACTGAACAAGAAACCACCAAAAATTTTAACCAGTCATCGTTCTCACAACACTGAGGACCAGTCATTCGAAATTACTTCTCCATGCATTTTATGCATTGGTAAAAGCACTATGATGAAAAGTGTGATATGTTTTCAGGTATCTCCTATACTAATAGAGCCACATGCTCACCGGTTTGCCACATGATGTAGGCTAATGGACTGAACAAGAAACCACCAAAAATTTTAACCAGTCATCGTTCTCACAACACTGAGGACCAGTCATTCGAAATGACTTCTCCATGCATTTTATGCATTGGTAAAAGCACTATGATGAAAAGTGTGATATGTTTTCAGGTATCTCCTATACTAATAGAGCCACATGCTCACCGGTTTGCCACATGTTGTAGGCCTATGGACTGAACAAGAAACCACCAAAAATTTTAACCAGTCATCGTTCTCACAACACTGAGGACCAGTCATTCGAAATGACTTCTCCATGCATTTTATGCATTGGTAAAAGCACTATGATGAAAAGTGTGATATGTTTTCAGGTATCTCCTATACTAATAGAGCCACATGCTCACCGGTTTGCCACATGATGTAGGCCTATGGACTGAACAAGAAACCACCAAAAATTTTAACCAGTCATCGTTCTCACAACACTGAGGACCAGTCATTTGAAATGACTTCTCCATGCATTTTATGCATTGGTAAAAGCACTATGATGAAAAGTGTGATATGTTTTCAGGTATCTCCTATACTAATAGAGCCACATGCTCACCGGTTTGCCACATGATGTAGGCTAATGGACTGAACAAGAAACCACCAAAAATTTTAACCAGTCATCGTTCTCACAACACTGAGGACCAGTCATTCGAAATGACTTCTCCATGCATTTTATGCATTGGTAAAAGCACTATGATGAAAAGTGTGATATGTTTTCAGGTATCTCCTATACTAATAGAGCCACATGCTCACCGGTTTGCCACATGATGTAGGCCTATGGACTGAACAAGAAACCACCAAAAATTTTAACCAGTCATCGTTCTCACAACACTGAGGACCAGTCATTCGAAATGACTTCTCCATGCATTTTATGCATTGGTAAAAGCACTATGATGAAAAGTGTGATATGTTTTCAGGTATCTCCTATACTAATAGAGCCACATGCTCACCGGTTTGCCACATGATGTAGGCCTATGGACTGAACAAGAGACCACCAAAAATTTTAACCAGTCATCGTTTTCACAACACTGAGGACCAGTCATTCGAAATGACTTCTCCATGCATTTTATGCATTGGTAAAAGCACTATGATGAAAAGTGTGATATGTTTTCAGGTATCTCCTATACTAATAGAGCGACATGCTCACCGGTTTGCCACATGATGTAGGCCTATGGACTGAACAAGAAACCACCAAAAATTTTAACCAGTCATCGTTCTCACAACACTGAGGACCAGTCATTCGAAATGACTTCTACATGCATTTTATGCATTGGTAAAAGCACTGTGATGAAAAGTGTGATATGTTTTCAGGTATCTCCTATACTAATAGAGCCACATGCTCACCGGTTTGCCACATGATGTAGACCTATGGACTGAACAAGAAACCACCAAAAATTTTAACCAGTCATCGTTCTCACAACACTGAGGACCAGTCATTCGAAATGACTTCTCCATGCATTTTATGCATTGGTAAAAGCACTATGATGAAAAGTGTGATATGTTTTCAGGTATCTCCTATACTAATAGAGCCACATGCTCACCGGTTTGCCACATGATGTAGGCCTATGGACTGAACAAGAAACCATCAAATATTTTAACCAGTCATCGTTATCACAACACTGAGGACCAGTCATTCGAAATGACTTCTCCATGCATTTTATGCATTGGTAAAAGCACTATGATGAAAAGTTTGATATGTTTTCAGGTATCTCCTATACTAATAGAGCCACATGCTCACCGGTTTGCCACATGATGTAGGCTAATGGACTGAACAAGAAACCACCAAAAATTTTAACCAGTCATCGTTCTCACAACACTGAGGACCAGTCATTCGAAATGACTTCTCCATGCATTTTATGCATTGGTAAAAGCACTATGATGAAAAGTGTGATATGTTTTCAGGTATCTCCTATACTAATAGAGCCACATGCTCACCGGTTTGCCACATGATGTAGGCCTATGGACTGAACAAGAAACCACCAAAAATTTTAACCAGTCATCGTTCTCGCAACACTGAGGACCAGTCATTCGAAATGACTTCTCCATGCATTTTATGCATTGGTAAAAGCACTATGATGAAAAGTGTGATATGTTTTCAGGTATCTCCTATACTAATAGAGCCACATGCTCACCGGTTTGCCACATGATGTAGGCCTATGGACTGAACAAGAAACCACCAAAAATTCTAACCAGTCATCGTTCTCACAACACTGAGGACCAGTCATTCGAAATGACTTCTCCATGCATTTTATGCATTGGTAAAAGCACTATGATGAAAAGTGTAATATGTTTTCAGGTATCTCCTATACTAATAGAGCCACATGCTCACCGGTTTGCCACATGATGTAGGCCTATGGACTGAACAAGAAACCACCAAAAATTTTAACCAGTCATCGTTCTCACAACACTGAGGACCAGTCATTCGAAATGACTTCTCCATGCATTTTATGCATTGGTAAAAGCACTATGATGAAAAGTGTGATATGTTTTCATGTATCTCCTATACTAATAGAGCCACATGCTCACCGGTTTGCCACATGATGTAGGCCTATGGACTGAACAAGAAACCACCAAAAATTTTAACCAGTCATCGTTCTCACAACACTGAGGACCAGTCATTCGAAATGACTTCTCCAGTCATTTTATGCATTGGTAAAAGCACTATGATGAAAAGTGTGATATATTTTCAGGTATCTCCTATACTAATAGAGCCACATGCTCACCGGTTTGCCACATGATGTAGACCTATGGACTGAACAAGAAACCACCAAAAATTTTAACCAGTCATCGTTCTCACAACACTGAGGACCAGTCATTCGAAATGACTTCTCCATGCATTTTATGCATTGGTAAAAGCACTATGATGAAAAGTGTGATATGTTTTCAGGTATCTCCTATACTAATAGAGCCACATGCTCACCGGTTTGCCACATGATGTAGGCCTATGGACTGAACAAGAAACCATCATAAATTTTAACCAGTCATCGTTCTCACAACACTGAGGACCAGTCATTCGAAATGACTTCTCCATGCATTTTATGCATTGGTAAAAGCACTATGATGAAAAGTGTGATATGTTTTCAGGTATCTCCTATACTAATAGAGCCACATGCTCACCGGTTTGCCACATGATGTAGGCCTATGGACTGAACAAGAAACCACCAAAAATTCTAACCAGTCATCGTTCTCACAACACTGAGGACCAGTCATTCGAAATGACTTCTCCATGCATTTTATGCATTGGTAAAAGCACTATGATGAAAAGTGTAATATGTTTTCAGGTATCTCCTATACTAATAGAGCCACATGCTCACCGGTTTGCCACATGATGTAGGCCTATGGACTGAACAAGAAACCACCAAAAATTTTAACCAGTCATCGTTCTCACAACACTGAGGACCAGTCATTCGAAATGACTTCTCCATGCATTTTATGCATTGGTAAAAGCACTATGATGAAAAGTGTGATATGTTTTCATGTATCTCCTATACTAATAGAGCCACATGCTCACCGGTTTGCCACATGATGTAGGCCTATGGACTGAACAAGAAACCACCAAAAATTTTAACCAGTCATCGTTCTCACAACACTGAGGACCAGTCATTCGAAATGACTTCTCCAGTCATTTTATGCATTGGTAAAAGCACTATGATGAAAAGTGTGATATATTTTCAGGTATCTCCTATACTAATAGAGCCACATGCTCACCGGTTTGCCACATGATGTAGACCTATGGACTGAACAAGAAACCACCAAAAATTTTAACCAGTCATCGTTCTCACAACACTGAGGACCAGTCATTCGAAATGACTTCTCCATGCATTTTATGCATTGGTAAAAGCACTATGATGAAAAGTGTGATATGTTTTCAGGTATCTCCTATACTAATAGAGCCACATGCTCACCGGTTTGCCACATGATGTAGGCCTATGGACTGAACAAGAAACCATCATAAATTTTAACCAGTCATCGTTCTCACAACACTGAGGACCAGTCATTCGAAATGACTTCTCCATGCATTTTATGCATTGGTAAAAGCACTATGATGAAAAGTGTGATATGTTTTCAGGTATCTCCTATACTAATAGAGCCACATGCTCACCGGTTTGCCACATGATGTAGGCTAATGGACTGAACAAGAAACCACCAAAAATTTTAACCAGTCATCGTTCTCACAACACTGAGGACCAGTCATTCAAACTGACTTCTCCATGCATTTTATGCATTGGTAAAAGCACTGTGATGAAAAGTGTGATATGTTTTCAGGTATCTCCTATACTAATAGAGCCACATGCTCACCGGTTTGCCACATGATGTAGGCTAATGGACTGAACAAGAAACCACCAAAAATTTTAACCAGTCATCGTTCTCACAACACTGAGGACCAGTCATTCGAAATGACTTCTCCATGCATTTTATGCATTGGTAAAAGCACTATGATGAAAAGTGTGATATGTTTTCAGGTATCTCCTATACTAATAGAGCCACATGCTCACCGGTTTGCCACATGATGTAGGCCTATGGACTGAACAAGAAACCACCAAAAATTTTAACCAGTCATCGTTCTCACAACACTGAGGACCAGTCATTCGAAATGACTTCTCCATGCATTTTATGCATTGGTAAAAGCACTATGATGAAAAGTGTGATATGTTTTCAGGTATCTCCTATACTAATAGAGCCACATGCTCACCGGTTTGCCACATGATGTAGGCCTATGGACTAAACAAGAAACCACCAAAAATTTTAACCAGTCATCGTTCTCACAACACTGAGGACCAGTCATTCGAAATGACTTCTCCATGCATTTTATGCATTGGTAAAAGCACTGATGAAAAGTGTGATATGTTTTCAGGTATCTCCTATACTAATAGAGCCACATGCTCACCGGTTTGCCACATGATGTAGGCCTATGGACTGAACAAGAAACCACCAAAAATTTTAACCAGTCATCGTTCTCACAACACTGAGGACCAGTCATTCGAAATGACTTCTCCATGCATTTTATGCATTGGTAAAAGCACTATCATGAAAAGTATGATATGTTTTCAGGTATCTCCTATACTAATAGAGCCACATGCTCACCGGTTTGCCACATGATGTAGGCCTATGGACTGAACAAGAAACCACCAAAAATTTTAACCAGTCATCGTTCTCACAACACTGAGGACCAGTCATTCGAAATGACTTCTCCATGCATTTTATGCATTGGTAAAAGCACTATGATGAAAAGTGTGATATGTTTTCAGGTATCTCCTATACTAATAGAGCCACATGCTCACCGGTTTGCCACATGATGTAGGCCTATGGACTGAACAAGAAACCACCAAAAATTTTAACCAGTCATCGTTCTCACAACACTGAGGACCAGTCATTCGAAATGACTTCTCCAGTCATTTTATGCATTGGTAAAAGCACTATGATGAAAAGTGTGATATATTTTCAGGTATCTCTTAAACTAATAGAGCCACATGCTCACCGGTTTGCCACATGATGTAGGCCTATGGACTGAACAAGAAACCACCAAAAATTTTAACCAGTCATCGTTCTCACAACACTGAGGACCAGTCATTCGAAATGACTTCTCCATGCATTTTATGCATTGATAAAAGCACTATGATGAAAAGTGTGATATGTTTTCAGGTATCTCCTATACTAATAGAGCCACATGCTCACCGGTTTGCCACATGATGTAGGCCTATGGACTGAACAAGAAACCACCAAAAATTTTAACCAGTCATCGTTCTCACAACACTGAGGACCAGTCATTCGAAATGACTTCTCCATGCATTTTATGCATTGGTAAAAGCACTATGATGAAAAGTGTGATATGTTTTCAGGTATCTCCTATACTAATAGAGCCACATGCTCACCGGTTTGCCACATGATGTAGGCCTATGGACTGAACAAGAAACCACCAAAAATTTTAACCAGTCATCGTTCTCACAACACTGAGGACCAGTCATTCGAAATTACTTCTCCAGTCATTTTATGCATTGGTAAAAGCACTATGATGAAAAGTGTGATATATTTTCAGGTATCTCCTATACTAATAGAGCCACATGCTCACCGGTTTGCCACATGATGTAGACCTATGGACTGAACAAGAAACCACCAAAAATTTTAACCAGTCATCGTTCTCACAACACTGAGGACCAGTCATTCGAAATGACTTCTCCATGCATTTTATGCATTGGTAAAAGCACTATGATGAAAAGTGTGATATGTTTTCAGGTATCTCCTATACTAATAGAGCCACATGCTCACCGGTTTGCCACATGATGTAGGCTAATGGACTGAACAAGAAACCACCAAAAATTTTAACCAGTCATCGTTCTCACAACACTGAGGACCAGTCATTCAAACTGACTTCTCCATGCATTTTATGCATTGGTAAAAGCACTATGATGAAAAGTGTGATATGTTTTCAGGTATCTCCTATACTAATAGAGCCACATGCTCACCGGTTTGCCACATGATGTAGGCTAATGGACTGAACAAGAAAGCACCAAAAATTTTAACCAGTCATCGTTCTCACAACACTGAGGACCAGTCATTCGAAATGACTTCTCCATGCATTTTATGCATTGGTAAAAGCACTATGATGAAAAGTGTGATATGTTTTCAGGTATCTCCTATACTAATAGAGCCACATGCTCACCGGTTTGCCACATGATGTAGGCCTATGGACTGAATAAGAAACCACCAAAAATTTTAACCAGTCATCGTTCTCACAACACTGAGGACCAGTCATTCGAAATGACTTCTCCATGCATTTTATGCATTGGTAAAAGCACTATGATGAAAAGTGTGATATGTTTTCAGGTATCTCCTATACTAATAGAGCCACATGCTCACCGGTTTGCCACATGATGTAGGCCTATGGACTAAACAAGAAACCACCAAAAATTTTAACCAGTCATCGTTCTCACAACACTGAGGACCAGTCATTCGAAATGACTTCTCCATGCATTTTATGCATTGGTAAAAGCACTGATGAAAAGTGTGATATGTTTTCAGGTATCTCCTATACTAATAGAGCCACATGCTCACCGGTTTGCCACATGATGTAGGCCTATGGACTGAACAAGAAACCACCAAAAATTTTAACCAGTCATCGTTCTCACAACACTGAGGACCAGTCATTCGAAATGACTTCTCCATGCATTTTATGCATTGGTAAAAGCACTATCATGAAAAGTATATGTTTTCAGGTATCTCCTATACTAATAGAGCCACATGCTCACCGGTTTGCCACATGATGTAGGCCTATGGACTGAACAATAAACCACCAAAAATTTTAACCAGTCATCGTTCTCACAACACTGAGGACCAGCCATTCGAAATGACTTCTCCATGCATTTTATGCATTGATAAAAGCACTATGATGAAAAGTGTGATATGTTTTCAGGTATCTCCTATACTAATAGAGCCAGATGCTCACCGGTTTGCCACATGATGTAGGCCTATGGACTGAACAAGAAACCACCAAAAATTTTAACCAGTCATCGTTCTCACAACACTGAGGACCAGTCATTCGAAATGACTTCTCCAGTCATTTTATGCATTGGTAAAAGCACTATGATGAAAAGTGTGATATATTTTCAGGTATCTCCTATACTAATAGAGCCACATGCTCACCGGTTTGCCACATGATGTAGACCTATGGACTGAACAAGAAACCACCAAAAATTTTAACCAGTCATCGTTCTCACAACACTGAGGACCAGTCATTCGAAATGACTTCTCCATGCATTTTATGCATTGGTAAAAGCACTATGATGAAAAGTGTGATATGTTTTCAGGTATCTCCTATACTAATAGAGCCACATGCTCACCGGTTTGCCACATGATGTAGGCCTATGGACTGAACAAGAAACCATCAAAAATTTTAACCAGTCATCGTTCTCACAACACTTAGGACCAGTCATTCGAAATGACTTCTCCATGCATTTTATGCATTGGTAAAAGCACTATGATGAAAAGTGTGATATGTTTTCAGGTATCTCCTATACTAATAGAGCCACATGCTCACCGGTTTGCCACATGATGTAGGCTAATGGACTGAACAAGAAACCACCAAAAATTTTAACCAGTCATCGTTCTCACAACACTGAGGACCAGTCATTCAAACTGACTTCTCCATGCATTTTATGCATTGGTAAAAGCACTATGATGAAAAGTGTGATATGTTTTCAGGTATCTCCTATACTAATAGAGCCACATGCTCACCGGTTTGCCACATGATGTAGGCCTATGGACTGAACAAGAAACCACCAAAAATTTTAACCAGTCATCGTTCTCACAACACTGAGGACCAGTCATTCGAAATGACTTCTCCATGCATTTTATGCATTGGTAAAAGCACTATGATGAAAAGTGTGATATGTTTTCAGGTATCTCCTATACTAATAGAGCCACATGCTCACCGGTTTGCCACATGATGTAGGCCTATGGACTGAACAAGAAACCATCAAATATTTTAACCAGTCATCGTTATCACAACACTGAGGACCAGTCATTCGAAATGACTTCTCCATGCATTTTATGCATTGGTAAAAGCATTATGATGAAAAGTTTGATATGTTTTCAGGTATCTCCTATACTAATAGAGCCACATGCTCACCGGTTTGCCACATGATGTAGGCTAATGGACTGAACAAGAAACCACCAAAAATTTTAACCAGTCATCGTTCTCACAACACTGAGGACCAGTCATTCGAAATGACTTCTCCATGCATTTTATGCATTGGTAAAAGCACTATGATGAAAAGTGTGATATGTTTTCAGGTATCTCCTATACTAATAGAGCCACATGCTCACCGGTTTGCCACATGATGTAGGCCTATGGACTGAACAAGAAACCACCAAAAATTTTAACCAGTCATCGTTCTCGCAACACTGAGGACCAGTCATTCGAAATGACTTCTCCATGCATTTTATGCATTGGTAAAAGCACTATGATGAAAAGTGTGATATGTTTTCAGGTATCTCCTATACTAATAGAGCCACATGCTCACCGGTTTGCCACATGATGTAGGCCTATGGACTGAACAAGAAACCACCAAAAATTCTAACCAGTCATCGTTCTCACAACACTGAGGACCAGTCATTCGAAATGACTTCTCCATGCATTTTATGCATTGGTAAAAGCACTATGATGAAAAGTGTGATATGTTTTCAGGTATCTCCTATACTAATAGAGCCACATGCTCACCGGTTTGCCACATGATGTAGGCCTATGGACTGAACAAGAAACCACCAAAAATTTTAACCAGTCATCGTTCTCACAACACTGAGGACCAGTCATTCGAAATGACTTCTCCATGCATTTTATGCATTGGTAAAAGCACTATGATGAAAAGTGTGATGTTTTCAGGTATCTCCTATACTAATAGAGCCACATGCTCACCGGTTTGCCACATGATGTAGGCCTATGGACTGAACAAGAAACCACCAAAAATTTTAACCAGTCATCGTTCTCACAACACTGAGGACCAGTCATTCGAAATGACTTCTCCAGTCATTTTATGCATTGGTAAAGGCACTATGATGAAAAGTGTGATATATTTTCAGGTATCTCCTATACTAATAGAGCCACATGCTCATCGGTTTGCCACATGATGTAGACCTATGGACTGAACAAGAAACCACCAAAAATTTTAACCAGTCATCGTTCTCACAACACTGAGGACCAGTCATTCGAAATGACTTCTCCATGCATTTTATGCATTGGTAAAAGCACTATGATGAAAAGTGTGATATGTTTTCAGGTATCTCCTATACTAATAGAGCCACATGCTCACCGGTTTGCCACATGATGTAGGCCTATGGACTGAACAAGAAACCATCAAAAATTTTAACCAGTCATCGTTCTCACAACACTGAGGACCAGTCATTCGAAATGACTTCTCCATGCATTTTATGCATTGGTAAAAGCACTATGATGAAAAGTGTGATATGTTTTCAGGTATCTCCTATACTAATAGAGCCACATGCTCACCGGTTTGCCACATGATGTAGGCTAATGGACTGAACAAGAAACCACCAAAAATTTTAACCAGTCATCGTTCTCACAACACTGAGGACCAGTCATTCAAACTGACTTCTCCATGCATTTTATGCATTGGTAAAAGCACTATGATGAAAAGTGTGATATGTTTTCAGGTATCTCCTATACTAATAGAGCCACATGCTCACCGGTTTGCCACATGATGTAGGCTAATGGACTGAACAAGAAAGCACCAAAAATTTTAACCAGTCATCGTTCTCACAACACTGAGGACCAGTCATTCAAAATGACTTCTCCATGCATTTTATGCATTGGTAAAAGCACTATGATGAAAAGTGTGATATGTTTTCAGGTATCTCCTATACTAATAGAGCCACATGCTCACCGGTTTGCCACATGATGTAGGCCTATGGACTGAACAAGAAACCACCAAAAATTTTAACCAGTCATCGTTCTCACAACACTGAGGACCAGTCATTCGAAATGACTTCTCCATGCATTTTATGCATTGGTAAAAGCACTATGATGAAAAGTGTGATATGTTTTCAGGTATCTCCTATACTAATAGAGCCACATGCTCACCGGTTTGCCACATGATGTAGGCCTATGGACTAAACAAGAAACCACCAAAAATTTTAACCAGTCATCGTTCTCACAACACTGAGGACCAGTCATTCGAAATGACTTCTCCATGCATTTTATGCATTGGTAAAAGCACTGATGAAAAGTGTGATATGTTTTCAGGTATCTCCTATACTAATAGAGCCACATGCTCACCGGTTTGCCACATGATGTAGGCCTATGGACTGAACAAGAAACCACCAAAAATTTTAACCAGTCATCGTTCTCACAACACTGAGGACCAGTCATTCGAAATGACTTCTCCATGCATTTTATGCATTGGTAAAAGCACTATCATGAAAAGTATGATATGTTTTCAGGTATCTCCTATACTAATAGAGCCACATGCTCACCGGTTTGCCACATGATGTAGGCCTATGGACTGAACAAGAAACCACCAAAAATTTTAACCAGTCATCGTTCTCACAACACTGAGGACCAGTCATTCGAAATGACTTCTCCATGCATTTTATGCATTGATAAAAGCACTATGATGAAAAGTGTGATATGTTTTCAGGTATCTCCTATACTAATAGAGCCACATGCTCACCGGTTTGCCACATGATGTAGGCCTATGGACTGAACAAGAAACCACCAAAAATTTTAACCAGTCATCGTTCTCACAACACTGAGGACCAGTCATTCGAAATGACTTCTCCAATCATTTTATGCATTGGTAAAAGCACTATGATGAAAAGTGTGATATATTTTCAGGTATCTCCTATACTAATAGAGCCACATGCTCACCGGTTTGCCACATGATGTAGACCTATGGACTGAACAAGAAACCACCAAAAATTTTAACCAGTCATCGTTCTCACAACACTGAGGACCAGTCATTCGAAATGACTTCTCCATGCATTTTATGCATTGGTAAAAGCACTATGATGAAAAGTGTGATATGTTTTCAGGTATCTCCTATACTAATAGAGCCACATGCTCACCGGTTTGCCACATGATGTAGGCCTATGGACTGAACAAGAAACCACCAAAAATTTTAACCAGTCATCGTTCTCACAACACTGAGGACCAGTCATTCGAAATGACTTCTCCATGCATTTTATGCATTGGTAAAAGCACTATGATGAAAAGTGTGATATGTTTTCAGGTATCTCCTATACTAATAGAGCCACATGCTCACCGGTTTGCCACATGATGTAGGCTAATGGACTGAACAAGAAACCACCAAAAATTTTAACCAGTCATCGTTCTCACAACACTGAGGACCAGTCATTCAAATTGACTTCTCCATGCATTTTATGCATTGGTAAAAGCACTATGATGAAAAGTGTGATATGTTTTCAGGTATCTCCTATACTAATAGAGCCACATGCTCACCGGTTTGCCACATGATGTAGGCTAATGGACTGAACAAGAAACCACCAAAAATTTTAACCAGTCATCGTTCTCACAACACTGAGGACCAGTCATTCGAAATGACTTCTCCATGCATTTTATGCATTGGTAAAAGCACTATGATGAAAAGTGTGATATGTTTTCAGGTATCTCCTATACTAATAGAGCCACATGCTCACCGGTTTGCCACATGATGTAGGCCTATGGACTGAACAAGAAACCACCAAAAATTTTAACCAGTCATCGTTCTCACAACACTGAGGACCAGTCATTCGAAATGACTTCTCCATGCATTTTATGCATTGGTAAAAGCACTATGATGAAAAGTGTGATATGTTTTCAGGTATCTCCTATACTAATAGAGCCACATGCTCACCGGTTTGCCACATGATGTAGGCCTATGGACTAAACAAGAAACCACCAAAAATTTTAACCAGTCATCGTTCTCACAACACTGAGGACCAGTCATTCGAAATGACTTCTCCATGCATTTTATGCATTGGTAAAAGCACTGATGAAAAGTGTGATATGTTTTCAGGTATCTCCTATACTAATAGAGCCACATGCTCACCGGTTTGCCACATGATGTAGGCCTATGGACTGAACAAGAAACCACCAAAAATTTTAACCAGTCATCGTTCTCACAACACTGAGGACCAGTCATTCGAAATGACTTCTCCAGTCATTTTATGCATTGGTAAAAGCACTATGATGAAAAGTGTGATATATTTTCAGGTATCTCTTATACTAATAGAGCCACATGCTCACCGGTTTGCCACATGATGTAGGCCTATGGACTGAACAAGAAACCACCAAAAATTTTAACCAGTCATCGTTCTCACAACACTGAGGACCAGTCATTCGAAATGACTTCTCCATGCATTTTATGCATTGATAAAAGCACTATGATGAAAAGTGTGATATGTTTTCAGGTATCTCCTATACTAATAGAGCCACATGCTCACCGGTTTGCCACATGATGTAGGCCTATGGACTGAACAAGAAACCAGCAAAAATTTTAACCAGTCATCGTTCTCACAACACTGAGGACCAGTCATTCGAAATGACTTCTCCATGCATTTTATGCATTGGTAAAAGCACTATGATGAAAAGTGTGATATGTTTTCAGGTATCTCCTATACTAATAGAGCCACATGCTCACCGGTTTGCCACATGATGTAGGCCTATGGACTGAACAAGAAACCACCAAAAATTTTAACCAGTCATCGTTCTCACAACACTGAGGACCAGTCATTCGAAATGACTTCTCCAGTCATTTTATGCATTGGTAAAAGCACTATGATGAAAAGTGTGATATATTTTCAGGTATCTCCTATACTAATAGAGCCACATGCTCACCGGTTTGCCACATGATGTAGACCTATGGACTGAACAAGAAACCACCAAAAATTTTAACCAGTCATCGTTCTCACAACACTGAGGACCAGTCATTCGAAATGACTTCTCCATGCATTTTATGCATTGGTAAAAGCACTATGATGAAAAGTGTGATATGTTTTCAGGTATCTCCTATACTAATAGAGCCACATGCTCACCGGTTTGCCACATGATGTAGGCCTATGGACTGAACAAGAAACCATCAAAAATGTTAACCAGTCATCGTTCTCACAACACTGAGGACCAGTCATTCGAAATGACTTCTCCATGCATTTTATGCATTGGTAAAAGCACTATGATGAAAAGTGTGATATGTTTTCAGGTATCTCCTATACTAATAGAGCCACATGCTCACCGGTTTGCCACATGATGTAGGCTAATGGACTGAACAAGAAACCACCAAAAATTTTAACCAGTCATCGTTCTCACAACACTGAGGACCAGTCATTCAAACTGACTTCTCCATGCATTTTATGCATTGGTAAAAGCACTATGATGAAAAGTGTGATATGTTTTCAGGTATCTCCTATACTAATAGAGCCACATGCTCACCGGTTTGCCACATGATGTAGGCTAATGGACTGAACAAGAAAGCACCAAAAATTTTAACCAGTCATCGTTCTCACAACACTGAGGACCAGTCATTCGAAATGACTTCTCCATGCATTTTATGCATTGGTAAAAGCACTATGATGAAAAGTGTGATATGTTTTCAGGTATCTCCTATACTAATAGAGCCACATGCTCACCGGTTTGCCACATGATGTAGGCCTATGGACTGAACAAGAAACCACCAAAAATTTTAACCAGTCATCGTTCTCACAACACTGAGGACCAGTCATTCGAAATGACTTCTCCATGCATTTTATGCATTGGTAAAAGCACTATGATGAAAAGTGTGATATGTTTTCAGGTATCTCCTATACTAATAGAGCCACATGCTCACCGGTTTGCCACATGATGTAGGCCTATGGACTAAACAAGAAACCACCAAAAATTTTAACCAGTCATCGTTCTCACAACACTGAGGACCAGTCATTCGAAATGACTTCTCCATGCATTTTATGCATTGGTAAAAGCACTGATGAAAAGTGTGATATGTTTTCAGGTATCTCCTATACTAATAGAGCCACATGCTCACCGGTTTGCCACATGATGTAGGCCTATGGACTGAACAAGAAACCACCAAAAATTTTAACCAGTCATCGTTCTCACAACACTGAGGACCAGTCATTCGAAATGACTTCTCCATGCATTTTATGCATTGGTAAAAGCACTGTCATGAAAAGTATGATATGTTTTCAGGTATCTCCTATACTAATAGAGCCACATACTCACCGGTTTGCCACATGATGTAGGCCTATGGACTGAACAAGAAACCACCAAAAATTTTAACCAGTCATCGTTCTCACAACACTGAGGACCAGTCATTCGAAATGACTTCTCCATGCATTTTATGCATTGATAAAAGCACTATGATGAAAAGTGTGATATGTTTTCAGGTATCTCCTATACTAATAGAGCCAGATGCTCACCGGTTTGCCACATGATGTAGGCCTATGGACTGAACAAGAAACCACCAAAAATTTTAACCAGTCATCGTTCTCACAACACTGAGGACCAGTCATTCGAAATGACTTCTCCAGTCATTTTATGCATTGGTAAAAGCACTATGATGAAAAGTGTGATATATTTTCAGGTATCTCCTATACTAATAGAGCCACATGCTCACCGGTTTGCCACATGATGTAGACCTATGGACTGAACAAGAAACCACCAAAAATTTTAACCAGTCATCGTTCTCACAACACTGAGGACCAGTCATTCGAAATGACTTCTCCATGCATTTTATGCATTGGTAAAAGCACTATGATGAAAAGTGTGATATGTTTTCAGGTATCTCCTATACTAATAGAGCCACATGCTCACCGGTTTGCCACATGATGTAGGCCTATGGACTGAACAAGAAACCATCAAAAATTTTAACCAGTCATCGTTCTCACAACACTGAGGACCAGTCATTCGAAAT
This sequence comes from Ranitomeya imitator, assembly GCF_032444005.1. Classification (NCBI taxonomy): domain Eukaryota; kingdom Metazoa; phylum Chordata; class Amphibia; order Anura; family Dendrobatidae; genus Ranitomeya; species Ranitomeya imitator. Next base: position 119,985 of record NW_027194493.1, read on the forward strand.
GACTTCTCCATGCATTTTATGCATTGGTAAAAGCACTATGATGAAAAGTGTGATATGTTTTCAGGTATCTCCTATACTAATAGAGCCACATGCTCACCGGTTTGCCACATGATGTAGGCTAATGGACTGAACAAGAAACCACCAAAAATTTTAACCAGTCATCGTTCTCACAACACTGAGGACCAGTCATTCAAACTGACTTCTCCATGCATTTTATGCATTGGTAAAAGCACTATGATGAAAAGTGTGATATGTTTTCAGGTATCTCCTATACTAATAGAGCCACATGCTCACCGGTTTGCCACATGATGTAGGCCTATGGACTGAACAAGAAACCACCAAAAATTTTAACCAGTCATCGTTCTCACAACACTGAGGACCAGTCATTCGAAATGACTTCTCCATGCATTTTATGCATTGGTAAAAGCACTATCATGAAAAGTATGATATGTTTTCAGGTATCTCCTATACTAATAGAGCCACATGCTCACCGGTTTGCCACATGATATAGGCCTATGGACTGAACAAGAAACCACCAAAAATTTTAACCAGTCATCGTTCTCACAACACTGAGGACCAGTCATTCGAAATGACTTCTCCATGCATTTTATGCATTGGTAAAAGCACTATGATGAAAAGTGTGATATGTTTTCAGGTATCTCCTATACTAATAGAGCCACATGCTCACCGGTTTGCCACATGATGTAGGCCTATGGACTGAACAAGAAACCACCAAAAATTTTAACCAGTCATCGTTCTCACAACACTGAGGACCAGTCATTCGAAATGACTTCTCCAGTCATTTTATGCATTGGTAAAAGCACTATGATGAAAAGTGTGATATATTTTCAGGTATCTCTTATACTAATAGAGCCACATGCTCACCGGTTTGCCACATGATGTAGGCCTATGGAATGAACAAGAAACCACCAAAAATTATAACCAGTCATCGTTCTCACAACACTGAGGACCAGTCATTCGAAATGACTTCTCCATGCATTTTATGCATTGATAAAAGCACTATGATGAAAAGTGTGATATGTTTTCAGGTATCTCCTATACTAATAGAGCCACATGCTCACCGGTTTGCCACATGATGTAGGCCTATGGACTGAACAAGAAACCACCAAAAATTTTAACCAGTCATCGTTCTCACAACACTGAGGACCAGTCATTCGAAATGACTTCTCCATGCATTTTATGCATTGGTAAAAGCACTATGATGAAAAGTGTGATATGTTTTCAGGTATCTCCTATACTAATAGAGCCACATGCTCACCGGTTTGCCACATGATGTAGGCCTATGGACTGAACAAGAAACCACCAAAAATTTTAACCAGTCATCGTTCTCACAACACTGAGGACCAGTCATTCGAAATGACTTCTCCAGTCATTTTATGCATTGGTAAAAGCACTATGATGAAAAGTGTGATATATTTTCAGGTATCTCCTATACTAATAGAGCCACATGCTCACCGGTTTGCCACATGATGTAGACCTATGGACTGAACAAGAAACCACCAAAAATTTTAACCAGTCATCGTTCTCACAACACTGAGGACCAGTCATTCGAAATGACTTCTCCATGCATGTTATGCATTGGTAAAAGCACTATGATGAAAAGTGTGATATGTTTTCAGGTATCTCCTATACTAATAGAGCCACATGCTCACCGGTTTGCCACATGATGTAGGCCTATGGACTGAACAAGAAACCATCAAAAATTTTAACCAGTCATCGTTCTCACAACACTGAGGACCAGTCATTCGAAATGACTTCTCCATGCATTTTATGCATTGGTAAAAGCACTATGATGAAAAGTGTGATATGTTTTCAGGTATCTCCTATACTAATAGAGCCACATGCTCACCGGTTTGCCACATGATGTAGGCTAATGGACTGAACAAGAAAGCACCAAAAATTTTAACCAGTCATCGTTCTCACAACACTGAGGACCAGTCATTCGAAATGACTTCTCCATGCATTTTATGCATTGGTAAAAGCACTATGATGAAAAGTGTGATATGTTTTCAGGTATCTCCTATACTAATAGAGCCACATGCTCACCGGTTTGCCACATGATGTAGGCCTATGGACTAAACAAGAAACCACCAAAAATTTTAACCAGTCATCGTTCTCACAACACTGAGGACCAGTCATTCGAAATGACTTCTCCATGCATTTTATGCATTGGTAAAAGCACTATGATGAAAAGTGTGATATGTTTTCAGGTATCTCCTATACTAATAGAGCCACATGCTCACCGGTTTGCCACATGATGTAGGCCTATGGACTGAACAAGAAACCACCAAAAATTTTAACCAGTCATCGTTCTCACAACACTGAGGACCAGTCATTCGAAATGACTTCTCCATGCATTTTATGCATTGGTAAAAGCACTATCATGAAAAGTATGATATGTTTTCAGGTATCTCCTATACTAATAGAGCCACATGCTCACCGGTTTGCCACATGATGTAGGCCTATGGACTGAACAAGAAACCACCAAAAATTTTAACCAGTCATCGTTCTCACAACACTGAGGACCAGTCATTCGAAATGACTTCTCCATGCATTTTATGCATTGATAAAAGCACTATGATGAAAAGTGTGATATGTTTTCAGGTATCTCCTATACTAATAGAGCCAGATGCTCACCGGTTTGCCACATGATGTAGGCCTATGGACTGAACAAGAAACCACCAAAAATTTTAACCAGTCATCGTTCTCACAACACTGAGGACCAGTCATTCGAAATGACTTCTCCAGTCATTTTATGCATTGGTAAAAGCACTATGATGAAAAGTGTGATATATTTTCAGGTATCTCCTATACTAATAGAGCCACATGCTCACCGGTTTGCCACATGATGTAGACCTATGGACTGAACAAGAAACCACCAAAAATTTTAACCAGTCATCGTTCTCACAACACTGAGGACCAGTCATTCGAAATGACTTCTCCATGCATTTTATGCATTGGTAAAAGCACTATGATGAAAAGTGTGATTTGTTTTCAGGTATCTCCTATACTAATAGAGCCACATGCTCACCGGTTTGCCACATGATGTAGGCCTATGGACTGAACAAGAAACCATCAAAAATTTTAACCAGTCATCGTTCTCACAACACTGAGGACCAGTCATTCGAAATGACTTCTCCATGCATTTTATGCATTGGTAAAAGCACTATGATGAAAAGTGTGATATGTTTTCAGGTATCTCCTATACTAATAGAGCCACATGCTCACCGGTTTGCCACATGATGTAGGCTAATGGACTGAACAAGAAACCACCAAAAATTTTAACCAGTCATCGTTCTCACAACACTGAGGACCAGTCATTCAAACTGACTTCTCCATGCATTTTATGCATTGGTAAAAGCACTATGATGAAAAGTGTGATATGTTTTCAGGTATCTCCTATACTAATAGAGCCACATGCTCACCGGTTTGCCACATTATGTAGGCTAATGGACTGAACAAGAAACCACCAAAAATTTTAACCAGTCATCGTTCTCACAACACTGAGGACCAGTCATTCGAAATGACTTCTCCATGCATTTTATGCATTGGTAAAAGCACTATGATGAAAAGTGTGATATGTTTTCAGGTATCTCCTATACTAATAGAGCCACATGCTCACCGGTTTGCCACATGATGTAGGCCTATGGACTGAACAAGAAACCACCAAAAATTTTAACCAGTCATCGTTCTCACAACACTGAGGACCAGTCATTCGAAGTGACTTCTCCATGCATTTTATGCATTGGTAAAAGCACTATGATGAAAAGTGTGATATGTTTTCAGGTATCTCCTATACTAATAGAGCCACATGCTCACCGGTTTGCCACATGATGTAGGCCTATGGACTAAACAAGAAACCACCAAAAATTTTAACCAGTCATCGTTCTCACAACACTGAGGACCAGTCATTCGAAATGACTTCTCCATGCATTTTATGCATTGGTAAAAGCACTATGATGAAAAGTGTGATATGTTTTCAGGTATCTCCTATACTAATAGAGCCACATGCTCACCGGTTTGCCACATGATGTAGGCCTATGGACTGAACAAGAAACCACCAAAAATTTTAACCAGTCATCGTTCTAACAACACTGAGGACCAGTCATTCGAAATGACTTCTCCATGCATTTTATGCATTGGTAAAAGCACTATCATGAAAAGTATGATATGTTTTCAGGTATCTCCTATACTAATAGAGCCACATGCTCACCGGTTTGCCACATGATGTAGGCCTATGGACTGAACAAGAAACCACCAAAAATTTTAACCAGTCATCGTTCTCACAACACTGAGGACCAGTCATTCGAAATGACTTCTCCATGCATTTTATGCATTGGTAAAAGCACTATGATGAAAAGTGTGATATGTTTTCAGGTATCTCCTATACTAATAGAGCCACATGCTCACCGGTTTGCCACATGATGTAGGCCTATGGACTGAACAAGAAACCACCAAAAATTTTAACCAGTCATCGTTCTCACAACACTGAGGACCAGTCATTCGAAATTACTTCTCCAGTCATTTTATGCATTGGTAAAAGCACTATGATGAAAAGTGTGATATATTTTCAGGTATCTCTTATACTAATAGAGCCACATGCTCACCGGTTTGCCACATGATGTAGGCCTATGGACTGAACAAGAAACCACCAAAAATTTTAACCAGTCATCGTTCTCACAACACTGAGGACCAGTCATTCGAAATGACTTCTCCATGCATTTTATGCATTGATAAAAGCACTATGATGAAAAGTGTGATATGTTTTCAGGTATCTCCTATACTAATAGAGCCACATGCTCACCGGTTTGCCACATAATGTAGGCCTATGGACTGAACAAGAAACCACCAAAAATTTTAACCAGTCATCGTTCTCACAACACTGAGGACCAGTCATTCGAAATGACTTCTCCATGCATTTTATGCATTGGTAAAAGCACTATGATGAAAAGTGTGATATGTTTTCAGGTATCTCCTATACTAATAGAGCCACATGCTCACCGGTTTGCCACATGATGTAGGCTAATGGACTGAACAAGAAACCACCAAAAATTTTAACCATTCATCGTTCTCACAACACTGAGGACCAGTCATTCGAAATGACTTCTCCATGCATTTTATGCATTGGTAAAAGCACTATGATGAAAAGTGTGATATGTTTTCAGGTATCTCCTATACTAATAGAGCCACATGCTCACCGGTTTGCCACATGATGTAGGCCTATGGACTGAACAAGAAACCACCAAAAATTTTAACCAGCCATCGTTCTCACAACACTGAGGACCAGTCATTCGAAATGACTTCTCCATGCATTTTATGCATTGGTAAAAGCACTATGATGAAAAGTGTGATATGTTTTCAGGTATCTCCTATACTAATAGAGCCACATGCTCACCGGTTTGCCACATGATGTAGGCTAATGGACTGAACAAGAAACCACCAAAAATTTTAACCAGTCATCGTTCTCACAACACTGAGGACCAGTCATTCAAAATGACTTCTCCATGCATTTTATGCATTGGTAAAAGCACTATGATGAAAAGTGTGATATGTTTTCAGGTATCTCCTATACTAATAGAGCCACATGCTCACCGGTTTGCCACATGATGTAGGCCTATGGACTGAACAAGAAACCACCAAAAATTTTAACCAGTCATCGTTCTCACAACACTGAGGACCAGTCATTCGAAATGACTACTCCATGCATTTTATGCATTGGTAAAAGCACTATGATGAAAAGTGTGATATGTTTTCAGGTATCTCCTATACTAATAGAGCCACATGCTCACCGGTTTGCCACATGATGTAGGCCTATGGACTGAACAAGAAACCACCAAAAATTTTAACCAGTCATCGTTCTCACAACACTGAGGACCAGTCATTCGAAATGACTTCTCCATGCATTTTATGCATTGGTAAAAGCACTGATGAAAAGTGTGATATGTTTTCAGGTATCTCCTATACTAATAGAGCCACATGCTCACCGGTTTGCCACATGATGTAGGCCTATGGACTGAACAAGAAACCACCAAAAATTTTAACCAGTCATCGTTCTCACAACACTGAGGACCAGTCATTCGAAATGACTTCTCCATGCATTTTATGCATTGGTAAAAGCACTATGATGAAAAGTGTGATATGTTTTCAGGTATCTCCTATACTAATAGAGCCACATGCTCACCGGTTTGCCACATGATGTAGGCCTATGGACTGAACAAGAAACCACCAAAAATTTTAACCAGTCATCGTTCTCACAACACTGAGGACCAGTCATTCGAAATGACTTCTCCAGGCATTTTATGCATTGGTAAAAGCACTATGATGAAAAGTGTGATATGTTTTCAGGTATCTCCTATACTAATAGAGCCACATGCTCACCGGTTTCCCACATGATGTAGGCCTATGGACTGAACAAGAAACCACCAAAAATTTTAACCAGTCATCGTTCTCACAACACTGAGGACCAGTCATTTGAAATGACTTCTCCATGCATTTTATGCATTGGTAAAAGCACTATGATGAAAAGTGTGATATGTTTTCAGGTATCTCCTATACTAATAGAGCCACATGCTCACCGGTTTGCCACATGATGTAGGCCTATGGACTGAACAAGAAACCACCAAAAATTTTAACCAGTCATCGTTCTCACAACACTGAGGACCAGTCATTCGAAATGACTTCTCCATGCATTTTATGCATTGGTAAAAGCACTATGATGAAAAGTGTGATATGTTTTCAGGTATCTCCTATACTAATAGAGCCACATGCTCACCGGTTTGCCACATGATGTAGGCCTATGGACTGAACAAGAAACCACCAAAAATTTTAACCAGTCATCGTTCTCACAACACTGAGGACCAGTCATTCGAAATGACTTCTCCAGGCATTTTATGCATTGGTAAAAGCACTATGATGAAAAGTGTGATATGTTTTCAGGTATCTCCTATAC
>NW_027194494.1:0-21336 GCF_032444005.1 Ranitomeya imitator
AGAAGGAGTGCACTGTTCCCGGAGAGACTGCAATAGCGGGTCAATGCGTGGAGTGGACTGAGCAAGCTCCATTTCCAGCTCCCTGTTCCAAAAAGCCATTTAATATATGGTCCCCACATGGGGGACGTATCAGATATTAAACTGATAAGAACAGATACTACACTTGATCTTAGCCATAGGAGGCCGAGAAGCGATGGCCTGAAATGGTTGGCCATTTCAGACGCACCCAGGCCTACAACCGACACCCATTGTGGAGACCGAGCCAAAGATTGCCGCAAGGAAGACATTTTCAGAAACTCTGGATGCATTCTCAATGACAGTTCGGGTGTGCTTGGGTTTTGGTCGGTTGTTTGGCTGTGTGTGTCTGTGTGTGCTCGTTGAAGCTGCGCCCAACGCGTTTTGAATCTGCATAACTCTGCCCACTTGACACACCCACCATCCCCATTGTGACTGCAGGTGAAGGTTCCGTGCTAAGATTCTATCGACTGCAGGCAGCGCACCTGGTTGGTCAAAAGCATTAGAATACTCCTCACACAGGTGTATCTACAAGACACAAGACTAGCAGATTCGAGATCAGCACAGACACCAGTTTTCCTTTTTTTCAAATACCTATCATACACCGCATTTCAAAGTCGGTGGTCCACAAGAGGTAAACAATGTCTTCCAAAAGAATTCATGATCGGTGGTCACAAATGTGGTATGTATGGCAGAACTACTCATTGGATGCTTCAATTTAAATACCAAGTGCTGACAGCAGGCAGGGGCCTAATTCTGTAGATGGCACAGTATATTTGCTACACTGTAAGAAAGGCCTAATTCAGGCCTACATCTTAACACACCTGTGGCAGCAACCAGGAAAGACTGAAAATTGATTGCCTGATTGATTGATTGATTGCCTATTGAATGCAATGCAATGCTTGACATACATACATACATACATACATACATACATACATACATACATACATACATACATACAGAGGTGAAAGCAAGGCACACAAAATGTTGCAATTAGGCAAGTGAAATCGAGCAGCATGCTACATTTGGCAGCCAGCGGCATGTGAAATGTGCTTCCTTAACAACCCTGAAATAAATTCCCATCTAGGGTTCCAAGACAACTTGCTGTGCTGACTAATTTCCCATTCAATCTGTTTTTAGAAACCGGATCAGAGAAGGAGTGCACTGTTCCCGGAGAGACTGCAATAGCGGGTCAATGCGTGGAGTGGACTGAGCAAGCTCCATTTCCAGCTCCCTGTTCCAAAAAGCCATTTAATATATGGTCCCCACATGGGGGACGTATCAGATATTAAACTGATAAGAACAGATACTACACTTGATCTTAGCCATAGGAGGCCGAGAAGCGATGGCCTGAAATGGTTGGCCATTTCAGACGCACCCAGGCCTACAACCGACACCCATTGTGGAGACCGAGCCAAAGATTGCCGCAAGGAAGACATTTTCAGAAACTCTGGATGCATTCTCAATGACAGTTCGGGTGTGCTTGGGTTTTGGTCGGTTGTTTGGCTGTGTGTGTCTGTGTGTGCTCGTTGAAGCTGCGCCCAACGCGTTTTGAATCTGCATAACTCTGCCCACTTTGACACACCCACCATCCCCATTGTGACTGCAGGTGAAGGTTCCGTGCTAAGATTCTATCGACTGCAGGCAGCGCACCTGGTTGGTCAAAAGCATTAGAATACTCCTCACACAGGTGTATCTACAAGACACAAGACTAGCAGATTCGAGATCAGCACAGACACCAGTTTTCCTTTTTTTCAAATACCTATCATACACCGCATTTCAAAGTCGGTGGTCCACAAGAGGTAAACAATGTCTTCCAAAAGAATTCATGATCGGTGGTCACAAATGTGGTATGTATGGCAGAACTACTCATTGGATGCTTCAATTTAAATACCAAGTGCTGACAGCAGGCAGGGGCCTAATTCTGTAGATGGCACAGTATATTTGCTACACTGTAAGAAAGGCCTAATTCAGGCCTACATCTTAACACACCTGTGGCAGCAACCAGGAAAGACTGAAAATTGATTGCCTGATTGATTGATTGATTGCCTATTGAATGCAATGCAATGCTTGACATACATACATACATACATACATACATACATACATACATACATACATACATACATACAGAGGTGAAAGCAAGGCACACAAAATGTTGCAATTAGGCAAGTGAAATCGAGCAGCATGCTACATTTGGCAGCCAGCGGCATGTGAAATGTGCTTCCTTAACAACCCTGAAATAAATTCCCATCTAGGGTTCCAAGACAACTTGCTGTGCTGACTAATTTCCATTCAATCTGTTTTTAGAAACCGGATCAGAGAAGGAGTGCACTGTTCCCGGAGAGACTGCAATAGCGGGTCAATGCGTGGAGTGGACTGAGCAAGCTCCATTTCCAGCTCCCTGTTCCAAAAAGCCATTTAATATATGGTCCCCACATGGGGGACGTATCAGATATTAAACTGATAAGAACAGATACTACACTTGATCTTAGCCATAGGAGGCCGAGAAGCGATGGCCTGAAATGGTTGGCCATTTCAGACGCACCCAGGCCTACAACCGACACCCATTGTGGAGACCGAGCCAAAGATTGCCGCAAGGAAGACATTTTCAGAAACTCTGGATGCATTCTCAATGACAGTTCGGGTGTGCTTGGGTTTTGGTCGGTTGTTTGGCTGTGTGTGTCTGTGTGTGCTCGTTGAAGCTGCGCCCAACGCGTTTTGAATCTGCATAACTCTGCCCACTTTGACACACCCACCATCCCCATTGTGACTGCAGGTGAAGGTTCCGTGCTAAGATTCTATCGACTGCAGGCAGCGCACCTGGTTGGTCAAAAGCATTAGAATACTCCTCACACAGGTGTATCTACAAGACACAAGACTAGCAGATTCGAGATCAGCACAGACACCAGTTTTCCTTTTTTTCAAATACCTATCATACACCGCATTTCAAAGTCGGTGGTCCACAAGAGGTAAACAATGTCTTCCAAAAGAATTCATGATCGGTGGTCACAAATGTGGTATGTATGGCAGAACTACTCATTGGATGCTTCAATTTAAATACCAAGTGCTGACAGCAGGCAGGGGCCTAATTCTGTAGATGGCACAGTATATTTGCTACACTGTAAGAAAGGCCTAATTCAGGCCTACATCTTAACACACCTGTGGCAGCAACCAGGAAAGACTGAAAATTGATTGCCTGATTGATTGATTGATTGCCTATTGAATGCAATGCAATGCTTGACATACATACATACATACATACATACATACATACATACATACATACATACATACATACAGAGGTGAAAGCAAGGCACACAAAATGTTGCAATTAGGCAAGTGAAATCGAGCAGCATGCTACATTTGGCAGCCAGCGGCATGTGAAATGTGCTTCCTTAACAACCCTGAAATAAATTCCCATCTAGGGTTCCAAGACAACTTGCTGTGCTGACTAATTTCCATTCAATCTGTTTTTAGAAACCGGATCAGAGAAGGAGTGCACTGTTCCCGGAGAGACTGCAATAGCGGGTCAATGCGTGGAGTGGACTGAGCAAGCTCCATTTCCAGCTCCCTGTTCCAAAAAGCCATTTAATATATGGTCCCCACATGGGGGACGTATCAGATATTAAACTGATAAGAACAGATACTACACTTGATCTTAGCCATAGGAGGCCGAGAAGCGATGGCCTGAAATGGTTGGCCATTTCAGACGCACCCAGGCCTACAACCGACACCCATTGTGGAGACCGAGCCAAAGATTGCCGCAAGGAAGACATTTTCAGAAACTCTGGATGCATTCTCAATGACAGTTCGGGTGTGCTTGGGTTTTGGTCGGTTGTTTGGCTGTGTGTGTCTGTGTGTGCTCGTTGAAGCTGCGCCCAACGCGTTTTGAATCTGCATAACTCTGCCCACTTTGACACACCCACCATCCCCATTGTGACTGCAGGTGAAGGTTCCGTGCTAAGATTCTATCGACTGCAGGCAGCGCACCTGGTTGGTCAAAAGCATTAGAATACTCCTCACACAGGTGTATCTACAAGACACAAGACTAGCAGATTCGAGATCAGCACAGACACCAGTTTTCCTTTTTTTCAAATACCTATCATACACCGCATTTCAAAGTCGGTGGTCCACAAGAGGTAAACAATGTCTTCCAAAAGAATTCATGATCGGTGGTCACAAATGTGGTATGTATGGCAGAACTACTCATTGGATGCTTCAATTTAAATACCAAGTGCTGACAGCAGGCAGGGGCCTAATTCTGTAGATGGCACAGTATATTTGCTACACTGTAAGAAAGGCCTAATTCAGGCCTACATCTTAACACACCTGTGGCAGCAACCAGGAAAGACTGAAAATTGATTGCCTGATTGATTGATTGATTGCCTATTGAATGCAATGCAATGCTTGACATACATACATACATACATACATACATACATACATACATACATACATACATACATACAGAGGTGAAAGCAAGGCACACAAAATGTTGCAATTAGGCAAGTGAAATCGAGCAGCATGCTACATTTGGCAGCCAGCGGCATGTGAAATGTGCTTCCTTAACAACCCTGAAATAAATTCCCATCTAGGGTTCCAAGACAACTTGCTGTGCTGACTAATTTCCATTCAATCTGTTTTTAGAAACCGGATCAGAGAAGGAGTGCACTGTTCCCGGAGAGACTGCAATAGCGGGTCAATGCGTGGAGTGGACTGAGCAAGCTCCATTTCCAGCTCCCTGTTCCAAAAAGCCATTTAATATATGGTCCCCACATGGGGGACGTATCAGATATTAAACTGATAAGAACAGATACTACACTTGATCTTAGCCATAGGAGGCCGAGAAGCGATGGCCTGAAATGGTTGGCCATTTCAGACGCACCCAGGCCTACAACCGACACCCATTGTGGAGACCGAGCCAAAGATTGCCGCAAGGAAGACATTTTCAGAAACTCTGGATGCATTCTCAATGACAGTTCGGGTGTGCTTGGGTTTTGGTCGGTTGTTTGGCTGTGTGTGTCTGTGTGTGCTCGTTGAAGCTGCGCCCAACGCGTTTTGAATCTGCATAACTCTGCCCACTTTGACACACCCACCATCCCCATTGTGACTGCAGGTGAAGGTTCCGTGCTAAGATTCTATCGACTGCAGGCAGCGCACCTGGTTGGTCAAAAGCATTAGAATACTCCTCACACAGGTGTATCTACAAGACACAAGACTAGCAGATTCGAGATCAGCACAGACACCAGTTTTCCTTTTTTTCAAATACCTATCATACACCGCATTTCAAAGTCGGTGGTCCACAAGAGGTAAACAATGTCTTCCAAAAGAATTCATGATCGGTGGTCACAAATGTGGTATGTATGGCAGAACTACTCATTGGATGCTTCAATTTAAATACCAAGTGCTGACAGCAGGCAGGGGCCTAATTCTGTAGATGGCACAGTATATTTGCTACACTGTAAGAAAGGCCTAATTCAGGCCTACATCTTAACACACCTGTGGCAGCAACCAGGAAAGACTGAAAATTGATTGCCTGATTGATTGATTGATTGCCTATTGAATGCAATGCAATGCTTGCAGGAAAGACTGAAAATTGATTGCCTGATTGATTGATTGATTGCCTATTGAATGCAATGCAATGCTTGACATACATACATACATACATACATACATACATACATACATACATACATACAGAGGTGAAAGCAAGGCACACAAAATGTTGCAATTAGGCAAGTGAAATCGAGCAGCATGCTACATTTGGCAGCCAGCGGCATGTGAAATGTGCTTCCTTAACAACCCTGAAATAAATTCCCATCTAGGGTTCCAAGACAACTTACTGTGCTGATTAATTTCCATTCAATCTGTTTTTAGAAACCGGATCAGAGAAGGAGTGCACTGTTCCCGGAGAGACTGCAATAGCGGGTCAATGCGTGGAGTGGACAGAGCAAGCTCCATTTCCAGCTCCCTGTTCCAAAAAGCCATTTAATATATGGTCCCCACATGGGGGACGTATCAGATATTAAACTGATAAGAACAGATACTACACTTGATCTTAGCCATAGGAGGCCGAGAAGCGATGGCCTGAAATGGTTGGCCATTTCAGACGCACCCAGGCCTACAACCGACACCCATTGTGGAGACCTAGCCAAAGATTGCCGCAAGGAAGACATTTTCAGAAACTCTGGATGCATTCTCAATGACAGTTCGGGTGTGCTTGGGTTTTGGTCGGTTGTTTGGCTGTGTGTGTCTGTGTGTGCTCGTTGAAGCTGCGCCCAAACGCGTTTTGAATCTGCATAACTCTGCCCACTTTGACACACCCACCATCCCCATTGTGACTGCAGGTGAAGGTTCCGTGCTAAGATTCTATCGACTGCAGGCAGCGCACCTGGTTGGTCAAAAGCATTAGAATACTCCTCACACAGGTGTATCTACAAGACACAAGACTAGCAGATTCGAGATCAGCACAGACACCAGTTTTCCTTTTTTCAAATACCTATCATACACCGCATTTCAAAGTCGGTGGTCCACAAGAGGTAAACAATGTCTTCCAAAAGAATTCATGATCGGTGGTCACAAATGTGGTATGTATGGCAGAACTACTCATTGGATGCTTCAATTTAAATACCAAGTGCTGACAGCAGGCAGGGGCCTAATTCTGTAGATGGCACAGTATATTTGCTACACTGTAAGAAAGGCCTAATTCAGGCCTACATCTTAACACACCTGTGGCAGCAACCAGGAAAGACTGAAAATTGATTGCCTGATTGATTGATTGATTGCCTATTGAATGCAATGCAATGCTTGACATACATACATACATACATACATACATACATACATACATACATACATACAGAGGTGAAAGCAAGGCACACAAAATGTTGCAATTAGGCAAGTGAAATCGAGCAGCATGCTACATTTGGCAGCCAGCGGCATGTGAAATGTGCTTCCTTAACAACCCTGAAATAAATTCCCATCTAGGGTTCCAAGACAACTTACTGTGCTGATTAATTTCCATTCAATCTGTTTTTAGAAACCGGATCAGAGAAGGAGTGCACTGTTTCCCGGAGAGACTGCAATAGCGGGTCAATGCGTGGAGTGGACAGAGCAAGCTCCATTTCCAGCTCCCTGTTCCAAAAAGCCATTTAATATATGGTCCCCACATGGGGGACGTATCAGATATTAAACTGATAAGAACAGATACTACACTTGATCTTAGCCATAGGAGGCCGAGAAGCGATGGCCTGAAATGGTTGGCCATTTCAGACGCACCCAGGCCTACAACCGACACCCATTGTGGAGACCTAGCCAAAGATTGCCGCAAGGAAGACATTTTCAGAAACTCTGGATGCATTCTCAATGACAGTTCGGGTGTGCTTGGGTTTTGGTCGGTTGTTTGGCTGTGTGTGTCTGTGTGTGCTCGTTGAAGCTGCGCCCAACGCGTTTTGAATCTGCATAACTCTGCCCACTTTGACACACCCACCATCCCCATTGTGACTGCAGGTGAAGGTTCCGTGCTAAGATTCTATCGACTGCAGGCAGCGCACCTGGTTGGTCAAAAGCATTAGAATACTCCTCACACAGGTGTATCTACAAGACACAAGACTAGCAGATTCGAGATCAGCACAGACACCAGTTTTCCTTTTTTTCAAATACCTATCATACACCGCATTTCAAAGTCGGTGGTCCACAAGAGGTAAACAATGTCTTCCAAAAGAATTCATGATCGGTGGTCACAAATGTGGTATGTATGGCAGAACTACTCATTGGATGCTTCAATTTAAATACCAAGTGCTGACAGCAGGCAGGGGCCTAATTCTGTAGATGGCACAGTATATTTGCTACACTGTAAGAAAGGCCTAATTCAGGCCTACATCTTAACACACCTGTGGCAGCAACCAGGAAAGACTGAAAATTGATTGCCTGATTGATTGATTGATTGCCTATTGAATGCAATGCAATGCTTGACATACATACATACATACATACATACATACATACATACATACATACATACAGAGGTGAAAGCAAGGCACACAAAATGTTGCAATTAGGCAAGTGAAATCGAGCAGCATGCTACATTTGGCAGCCAGCGGCATGTGAAATGTGCTTCCTTAACAACCCTGAAATAAATTCCCATCTAGGGTTCCAAGACAACTTACTGTGCTGATTAATTTCCATTCAATCTGTTTTTAGAAACCGGATCAGAGAAGGAGTGCACTGTTCCCGGAGAGACTGCAATAGCGGGTCAATGCGTGGAGTGGACAGAGCAAGCTCCATTTCCAGCTCCCTGTTCCAAAAAGCCATTTAATATATGGTCCCCACATGGGGGACGTATCAGATATTAAACTGATAAGAACAGATACTACACTTGATCTTAGCCATAGGAGGCCGAGAAGCGATGGCCTGAAATGGTTGGCCATTTCAGACGCACCCAGGCCTACAACCGACACCCATTGTGGAGACCTAGCCAAAGATTGCCGCAAGGAAGACATTTTCAGAAACTCTGGATGCATTCTCAATGACAGTTCGGGTGTGCTTGGGTTTTGGTCGGTTGTTTGGCTGTGTGTGTCTGTGTGTGCTCGTGAAGCTGCGCCCAACGCGTTTTGAATCTGCATAACTCTGCCCACTTTGACACACCCACCATCCCCATTGTGACTGCAGGTGAAGGTTCCGTGCTAAGATTCTATCGACTGCAGGCAGCGCACCTGGTTGGTCAAAAGCATTAGAATACTCCTCACACAGGTGTATCTACAAGACACAAGACTAGCAGATTCGAGATCAGCACAGACACCAGTTTTCCTTTTTTTCAATACCTATCATACACCGCATTTCAAAGTCGGTGGTCCACAAGAGGTAAACAATGTCTTCCAAAAGAATTCATGATCGGTGGTCACAAATGTGGTATGTATGGCAGAACTACTCATTGGATGCTTCAATTTAAATACCAAGTGCTGACAGCAGGCAGGGGCCTAATTCTGTAGATGGCACAGTATATTTGCTACACTGTAAGAAAGGCCTAATTCAGGCCTACATCTTAACACACCTGTGGCAGCAACCAGGAAAGACTGAAAATTGATTGCCTGATTGATTGATTGATTGCCTATTGAATGCAATGCAATGCTTGACATACATACATACATACATACATACATACATACATACATACATACATACAGAGGTGAAAGCAAGGCACACAAAATGTTGCAATTAGGCAAGTGAAATCGAGCAGCATGCTACATTTGGCAGCCAGCGGCATGTGAAATGTGCTTCCTTAACAACCCTGAAATAAATTCCCATCTAGGGTTCCAAGACAACTTACTGTGCTGATTAATTTCCATTCAATCTGTTTTTAGAAACCGGATCAGAGAAGGAGTGCACTGTTCCCGGAGAGACTGCAATAGCGGGTCAATGCGTGGAGTGGACAGAGCAAGCTCCATTCCAGCTCCCTGTTCCAAAAAGCCATTTAATATATGGTCCCCACATGGGGGACGTATCAGATATTAAACTGATAAGAACAGATACTACACTTGATCTTAGCCATAGGAGGCCGAGAAGCGATGGCCTGAAATGGTTGGCCATTTCAGACGCACCCAGGCCTACAACCGACACCCATTGTGGAGACCTAGCCAAAGATTGCCGCAAGGAAGACATTTTCAGAAACTCTGGATGCATTCTCAATGACAGTTCGGGTGTGCTTGGGTTTTGGTCGGTTGTTTGGCTGTGTGTGTCTGTGTGTGCTCGTTGAAGCTGCGCCCAACGCGTTTTGAATCTGCATAACTCTGCCCACTTTGACACACCCACCATCCCCATTGTGACTGCAGGTGAAGGTTCCGTGCTAAGATTCTATCGACTGCAGGCAGCGCACCTGGTTGGTCAAAAGCATTAGAATACTCCTCACACAGGTGTATCTACAAGACACAAGACTAGCAGATTCGAGATCAGCACAGACACCAGTTTTCCTTTTTTTCAAATACCTATCATACACCGCATTTCAAAGTCGGTGGTCCACAAGAGGTAAACAATGTCTTCCAAAAGAATTCATGATCGGTGGTCACAAATGTGGTATGTATGGCAGAACTACTCATTGGATGCTTCAATTTAAATACCAAGTGCTGACAGCAGGCAGGGGCCTAATTCTGTAGATGGCACAGTATATTTGCTACACTGTAAGAAAGGCCTAATTCAGGCCTACATCTTAACACACCTGTGGCAGCAACCAGGAAAGACTGAAAATTGATTGCCTGATTGATTGATTGATTGCCTATTGAATGCAATGCAATGCTTGACATACATACATACATACATACATACATACATACATACATACATACATACAGAGGTGAAAGCAAGGCACACAAAATGTTGCAATTAGGCAAGTGAAATCGAGCAGCATGCTACATTTGGCAGCCAGCGGCATGTGAAATGTGCTTCCTTAACAACCCTGAAATAAATTCCCATCTAGGGTTCCAAGACAACTTACTGTGCTGATTAATTTCCATTCAATCTGTTTTTAGAAACCGGATCAGAGAAGGAGTGCACTGTTCCCGGAGAGACTGCAATAGCGGGTCAATGCGTGGAGTGGACAGAGCAAGCTCCATTTCCAGCTCCCTGTTCCAAAAAGCCATTTAATATATGGTCCCCACATGGGGGACGTATCAGATATTAAACTGATAAGAACAGATACTACACTTGATCTTAGCCATAGGAGGCCGAGAAGCGATGGCCTGAAATGGTTGGCCATTTCAGACGCACCCAGGCCTACAACCGACACCCATTGTGGAGACCTAGCCAAAGATTGCCGCAAGGAAGACATTTTCAGAAACTCTGGATGCATTCTCAATGACAGTTCGGGTGTGCTTGGGTTTTGGTCGGTTGTTTGGCTGTGTGTGTCTGTGTGTGCTCGTTGAAGCTGCGCCCAACGCGTTTTGAATCTGCATAACTCTGCCCACTTTGACACACCCACCATCCCCATTGTGACTGCAGGTGAAGGTTCCGTGCTAAGATTCTATCGACTGCAGGCAGCGCACCTGGTTGGTCAAAAGCATTAGAATACTCCTCACACAGGTGTATCTACAAGACACAAGACTAGCAGATTCGAGATCAGCACAGACACCAGTTTTCCTTTTTTTCAAATACCTATCATACACCGCATTTCAAAGTCGGTGGTCCACAAGAGGTAAACAATGTCTTCCAAAAGAATTCATGATCGGTGGTCACAAATGTGGTATGTATGGCAGAACTACTCATTGGATGCTTCAATTTAAATACCAAGTGCTGACAGCAGGCAGGGGCCTAATTCTGTAGATGGCACAGTATATTTGCTACACTGTAAGAAAGGCCTAATTCAGGCCTACATCTTAACACACCTGTGGCAGCAACCAGGAAAGACTGAAAATTGATTGCCTGATTGATTGATTGATTGCCTATTGAATGCAATGCAATGCTTGACATACATACATACATACATACATACATACATACATACATACATACATACAGAGGTGAAAGCAAGGCACACAAAATGTTGCAATTAGGCAAGTGAAATCGAGCAGCATGCTACATTTGGCAGCCAGCGGCATGTGAAATGTGCTTCCTTAACAACCCTGAAATAAATTCCCATCTAGGGTTCCAAGACAACTTACTGTGCTGATTAATTTCCATTCAATCTGTTTTTAGAAACCGGATCAGAGAAGGAGTGCACTGTTCCCGGAGAGACTGCAATAGCGGGTCAATGCGTGGAGTGGACAGAGCAAGCTCCATTTCCAGCTCCCTGTTCCAAAAAGCCATTTAATATATGGTCCCCACATGGGGGACGTATCAGATATTAAACTGATAAGAACAGATACTACACTTGATCTTAGCCATAGGAGGCCGAGAAGCGATGGCCTGAAATGGTTGGCCATTTCAGACGCACCCAGGCCTACAACCGACACCCATTGTGGAGACCTAGCCAAAGATTGCCGCAAGGAAGACATTTTCAGAAACTCTGGATGCATTCTCAATGACAGTTCGGGTGTGCTTGGGTTTTGGTCGGTTGTTTGGCTGTGTGTGTCTGTGTGTGCTCGTTGAAGCTGCGCCCAACGCGTTTTGAATCTGCATAACTCTGCCCACTTTGACACACCCACCATCCCCATTGTGACTGCAGGTGAAGGTTCCGTGCTAAGATTCTATCGACTGCAGGCAGCGCACCTGGTTGGTCAAAAGCATTAGAATACTCCTCACACAGGTGTATCTACAAGACACAAGACTAGCAGATTCGAGATCAGCACAGACACCAGTTTTCCTTTTTTTCAAATACCTATCATACACCGCATTTCAAAGTCGGTGGTCCACAAGAGGTAAACAATGTCTTCCAAAAGAATTCATGATCGGTGGTCACAAATGTGGTATGTATGGCAGAACTACTCATTGGATGCTTCAATTTAAATACCAAGTGCTGACAGCAGGCAGGGGCCTAATTCTGTAGATGGCACAGTATATTTGCTACACTGTAAGAAAGGCCTAATTCAGGCCTACATCTTAACACACCTGTGGCAGCAACCAGGAAAGACTGAAAATTGATTGCCTGATTGATTGATTGATTGCCTATTGAATGCAATGCAATGCTTGACATACATACATACATACATACATACATACATACATACATACATACATACAGAGGTGAAAGCAAGGCACACAAAATGTTGCAATTAGGCAAGTGAAATCGAGCAGCATGCTACATTTGGCAGCCAGCGGCATGTGAAATGTGCTTCCTTAACAACCCTGAAATAAATTCCCATCTAGGGTTCCAAGACAACTTACTGTGCTGATTAATTTCCATTCAATCTGTTTTTAGAAACCGGATCAGAGAAGGAGTGCACTGTTCCCGGAGAGACTGCAATAGCGGGTCAATGCGTGGAGTGGACAGAGCAAGCTCCATTTCCAGCTCCCTGTTCCAAAAAGCCATTTAATATATGGTCCCCACATGGGGGACGTATCAGATATTAAACTGATAAGAACAGATACTACACTTGATCTTAGCCATAGGAGGCCGAGAAGCGATGGCCTGAAATGGTTGGCCATTTCAGACGCACCCAGGCCTACAACCGACACCCATTGTGGAGACCTAGCCAAAGATTGCCGCAAGGAAGACATTTTCAGAAACTCTGGATGCATTCTCAATGACAGTTCGGGTGTGCTTGGGTTTTGGTCGGTTGTTTGGCTGTGTGTGTCTGTGTGTGCTCGTTGAAGCTGCGCCCAACGCGTTTTGAATCTGCATAACTCTGCCCACTTTGACACACCCACCATCCCCATTGTGACTGCAGGTGAAGGTTCCGTGCTAAGATTCTATCGACTGCAGGCAGCGCACCTGGTTGGTCAAAAGCATTAGAATACTCCTCACACAGGTGTATCTACAAGACACAAGACTAGCAGATTCGAGATCAGCACAGACACCAGTTTTCCTTTTTTTCAAATACCTATCATACACCGCATTTCAAAGTCGGTGGTCCACAAGAGGTAAACAATGTCTTCCAAAAGAATTCATGATCGGTGGTCACAAATGTGGTATGTATGGCAGAACTACTCATTGGATGCTTCAATTTAAATACCAAGTGCTGACAGCAGGCAGGGGCCTAATTCTGTAGATGGCACAGTATATTTGCTACACTGTAAGAAAGGCCTAATTCAGGCCTACATCTTAACACACCTGTGGCAGCAACCAGGAAAGACTGAAAATTGATTGCCTGATTGATTGATTGATTGCCTATTGAATGCAATGCAATGCTTGACATACATACATACATACATACATACATACATACATACATACATACATACAGAGGTGAAAGCAAGGCACACAAAATGTTGCAATTAGGCAAGTGAAATCGAGCAGCATGCTACATTTGGCAGCCAGCGGCATGTGAAATGTGCTTCCTTAACAACCCTGAAATAAATTCCCATCTAGGGTTCCAAGACAACTTACTGTGCTGATTAATTTCCATTCAATCTGTTTTTAGAAACCGGATCAGAGAAGGAGTGCACTGTTCCCGGAGAGACTGCAATAGCGGGTCAATGCGTGGAGTGGACAGAGCAAGCTCCATTTCCAGCTCCCTGTTCCAAAAAGCCATTTAATATATGGTCCCCACATGGGGGACGTATCAGATATTAAACTGATAAGAACAGATACTACACTTGATCTTAGCCATAGGAGGCCGAGAAGCGATGGCCTGAAATGGTTGGCCATTTCAGACGCACCCAGGCCTACAACCGACACCCATTGTGGAGACCTAGCCAAAGATTGCCGCAAGGAAGACATTTTCAGAAACTCTGGATGCATTCTCAATGACAGTTCGGGTGTGCTTGGGTTTTGGTCGGTTGTTTGGCTGTGTGTGTCTGTGTGTGCTCGTTGAAGCTGCGCCCAACGCGTTTTGAATCTGCATAACTCTGCCCACTTTGACACACCCACCATCCCCATTGTGACTGCAGGTGAAGGTTCCGTGCTAAGATTCTATCGACTGCAGGCAGCGCACCTGGTTGGTCAAAAGCATTAGAATACTCCTCACACAGGTGTATCTACAAGACACAAGACTAGCAGATTCGAGATCAGCACAGACACCAGTTTTCCTTTTTTTCAAATACCTATCATACACCGCATTTCAAAGTCGGTGGTCCACAAGAGGTAAACAATGTCTTCCAAAAGAATTCATGATCGGTGGTCACAAATGTGGTATGTATGGCAGAACTACTCATTGGATGCTTCAATTTAAATACCAAGTGCTGACAGCAGGCAGGGGCCTAATTCTGTAGATGGCACAGTATATTTGCTACACTGTAAGAAAGGCCTAATTCAGGCCTACATCTTAACACACCTGTGGCAGCAACCAGGAAAGACTGAAAATTGATTGCCTGATTGATTGATTGATTGCCTATTGAATGCAATGCAATGCTTGACATACATACATACATACATACATACATACATACATACATACATACATACAGAGGTGAAAGCAAGGCACACAAAATGTTGCAATTAGGCAAGTGAAATCGAGCAGCATGCTACATTTGGCAGCCAGCGGCATGTGAAATGTGCTTCCTTAACAACCCTGAAATAAATTCCCATCTAGGGTTCCAAGACAACTTACTGTGCTGATTAATTTCCATTCAATCTGTTTTTAGAAACCGGATCAGAGAAGGAGTGCACTGTTCCCGGAGAGACTGCAATAGCGGGTCAATGCGTGGAGTGGACAGAGCAAGCTCCATTTCCAGCTCCCTGTTCCAAAAAGCCATTTAATATATGGTCCCCACATGGGGGACGTATCAGATATTAAACTGATAAGAACAGATACTACACTTGATCTTAGCCATAGGAGGCCGAGAAGCGATGGCCTGAAATGGTTGGCCATTTCAGACGCACCCAGGCCTACAACCGACACCCATTGTGGAGACCTAGCCAAAGATTGCCGCAAGGAAGACATTTTCAGAAACTCTGGATGCATTCTCAATGACAGTTCGGGTGTGCTTGGGTTTTGGTCGGTTGTTTGGCTGTGTGTGTCTGTGTGTGCTCGTTGAAGCTGCGCCCAACGCGTTTTGAATCTGCATAACTCTGCCCACTTTGACACACCCACCATCCCCATTGTGACTGCAGGTGAAGGTTCCGTGCTAAGATTCTATCGACTGCAGGCAGCGCACCTGGTTGGTCAAAAGCATTAGAATACTCCTCACACAGGTGTATCTACAAGACACAAGACTAGCAGATTCGAGATCAGCACAGACACCAGTTTTCCTTTTTTTCAAATACCTATCATACACCGCATTTCAAAGTCGGTGGTCCACAAGAGGTAAACAATGTCTTCCAAAAGAATTCATGATCGGTGGTCACAAATGTGGTATGTATGGCAGAACTACTCATTGGATGCTTCAATTTAAATACCAAGTGCTGACAGCAGGCAGGGGCCTAATTCTGTAGATGGCACAGTATATTTGCTACACTGTAAGAAAGGCCTAATTCAGGCCTACATCTTAACACACCTGTGGCAGCAACCAGGAAAGACTGAAAATTGATTGCCTGATTGATTGATTGATTGCCTATTGAATGCAATGCAATGCTTGACATACATACATACATACATACATACATACATACATACATACATACATACAGAGGTGAAAGCAAGGCACACAAAATGTTGCAATTAGGCAAGTGAAATCGAGCAGCATGCTACATTTGGCAGCCAGCGGCATGTGAAATGTGCTTCCTTAACAACCCTGAAATAAATTCCCATCTAGGGTTCCAAGACAACTTACTGTGCTGATTAATTTCCATTCAATCTGTTTTTAGAAACCGGATCAGAGAAGGAGTGCACTGTTCCCGGAGAGACTGCAATAGCGGGTCAATGCGTGGAGTGGACAGAGCAAGCTCCATTTCCAGCTCCCTGTTCCAAAAAGCCATTTAATATATGGTCCCCACATGGGGGACGTATCAGATATTAAACTGATAAGAACAGATACTACACTTGATCTTAGCCATAGGAGGCCGAGAAGCGATGGCCTGAAATGGTTGGCCATTTCAGACGCACCCAGGCCTACAACCGACACCCATTGTGGAGACCTAGCCAAAGATTGCCGCAAGGAAGACATTTTCAGAAACTCTGGATGCATTCTCAATGACAGTTCGGGTGTGCTTGGGTTTTGGTCGGTTGTTTGGCTGTGTGTGTCTGTGTGTGCTCGTTGAAGCTGCGCCCAACGCGTTTTGAATCTGCATAACTCTGCCCACTTTGACACACCCACCATCCCCATTGTGACTGCAGGTGAAGGTTCCGTGCTAAGATTCTATCGACTGCAGGCAGCGCACCTGGTTGGTCAAAAGCATTAGAATACTCCTCACACAGGTGTATCTACAAGACACAAGACTAGCAGATTCGAGATCAGCACAGACACCAGTTTTCCTTTTTTTCAAATACCTATCATACACCGCATTTCAAAGTCGGTGGTCCACAAGAGGTAAACAATGTCTTCCAAAAGAATTCATGATCGGTGGTCACAAATGTGGTATGTATGGCAGAACTACTCATTGGATGCTTCAATTTAAATACCAAGTGCTGACAGCAGGCAGGGGCCTAATTCTGTAGATGGCACAGTATATTTGCTACACTGTAAGAAAGGCCTAATTCAGGCCTACATCTTAACACACCTGTGGCAGCAACCAGGAAAGACTGAAAATTGATTGCCTGATTGATTGATTGATTGCCTATTGAATGCAATGCAATGCTTGACATACATACATACATACATACATACATACATACATACATACATACATACAGAGGTGAAAGCAAGGCACACAAAATGTTGCAATTAGGCAAGTGAAATCGAGCAGCATGCTACATTTGGCAGCCAGCGGCATGTGAAATGTGCTTCCTTAACAACCCTGAAATAAATTCCCATCTAGGGTTCCAAGACAACTTACTGTGCTGATTAATTTCCATTCAATCTGTTTTTAGAAACCGGATCAGAGAAGGAGTGCACTGTTCCCGGAGAGACTGCAATAGCGGGTCAATGCGTGGAGTGGACAGAGCAAGCTCCATTTCCAGCTCCCTGTTCCAAAAAGCCATTTAATATATGGTCCCCACATGGGGGACGTATCAGATATTAAACTGATAAGAACAGATACTACACTTGATCTTAGCCATAGGAGGCCGAGAAGCGATGGCCTGAAATGGTTGGCCATTTCAGACGCACCCAGGCCTACAACCGACACCCATTGTGGAGACCTAGCCAAAGATTGCCGCAAGGAAGACATTTTCAGAAACTCTGGATGCATTCTCAATGACAGTTCGGGTGTGCTTGGGTTTTGGTCGGTTGTTTGGCTGTGTGTGTCTGTGTGTGCTCGTTGAAGCTGCGCCCAACGCGTTTTGAATCTGCATAACTCTGCCCACTTTGACACACCCACCATCCCCATTGTGACTGCAGGTGAAGGTTCCGTGCTAAGATTCTATCGACTGCAGGCAGCGCACCTGGTTGGTCAAAAGCATTAGAATACTCCTCACACAGGTGTATCTACAAGACACAAGACTAGCAGATTCGAGATCAGCACAGACACCAGTTTTCCTTTTTTTCAAATACCTATCATACACCGCATTTCAAAGTCGGTGGTCCACAAGAGGTAAACAATGTCTTCCAAAAGAATTCATGATCGGTGGTCACAAATGTGGTATGTATGGCAGAACTACTCATTGGATGCTTCAATTTAAATACCAAGTGCTGACAGCAGGCAGGGGCCTAATTCTGTAGATGGCACAGTATATTTGCTACACTGTAAGAAAGGCCTAATTCAGGCCTACATCTTAACACACCTGTGGCAGCAACCAGGAAAGACTGAAAATTGATTGCCTGATTGATTGATTGATTGCCTATTGAATGCAATGCAATGCTTGACATACATACATACATACATACATACATACATACATACATACATACATAGGTGAAAGCAAGGCACACAAAATGTTGCAATTAGGCAAGTGAAATCGAGCAGCATGCTACATTTGGCAGCCAGCGGCATGTGAAATGTGCTTCCTTAACAACCCTGAAATAAATTCCCATCTAGGGTTCCAAGACAACTTACTGTGCTGATTAATTTCCATTCAATCTGTTTTTAGAAACCGGATCAGAGAAGGAGTGCACTGTTCCCGGAGAGACTGCAATAGCGGGTCAATGCGTGGAGTGGACAGAGCAAGCTCCATTTCCAGCTCCCTGTTCCAAAAAGCCATTTAATATATGGTCCCCACATGGGGGACGTATCAGATATTAAACTGATAAGAACAGATACTACACTTGATCTTAGCCATAGGAGGCCGAGAAGCGATGGCCTGAAATGGTTGGCCATTTCAGACGCACCCAGGCCTACAACCGACACCCATTGTGGAGACCTAGCCAAAGATTGCCGCAAGGAAGACATTTTCAGAAACTCTGGATGCATTCTCAATGACAGTTCGGGTGTGCTTGGGTTTTGGTCGGTTGTTTGGCTGTGTGTGTCTGTGTGTGCTCGTTGAAGCTGCGCCCAACGCGTTTTGAATCTGCATAACTCTGCCCACTTTGACACACCCACCATCCCCATTGTGACTGCAGGTGAAGGTTCCGTGCTAAGATTCTATCGACTGCAGGCAGCGCACCTGGTTGGTCAAAAGCATTAGAATACTCCTCACACAGGTGTATCTACAAGACACAAGACTAGCAGATTCGAGATCAGCACAGACACCAGTTTTCCTTTTTTTCAAATACCTATCATACACCGCATTTCAAAGTCGGTGGTCCACAAGAGGTAAACAATGTCTTCCAAAAGAATTCATGATCGGTGGTCACAAATGTGGTATGTATGGCAGAACTACTCATTGGATGCTTCAATTTAAATACCAAGTGCTGACAGCAGGCAGGGGCCTAATTCTGTAGATGGCACAGTATATTTGCTACACTGTAAGAAAGGCCTAATTCAGGCCTACATCTTAACACACCTGTGGCAGCAACCAGGAAAGACTGAAAATTGATTGCCTGATTGATTGATTGATTGCCTATTGAATGCAATGCAATGCTTGACATACATACATACATACATACATACATACATACATACATACATACATACAGAGGTGAAAGCAAGGCACACAAAATGTTGCAATTAGGCAAGTGAAATCGAGCAGCATGCTACATTTGGCAGCCAGCGGCATGTGAAATGTGCTTCCTTAACAACCCTGAAATAAATTCCCATCTAGGGTTCCAAGACAACTTACTGTGCTGATTAATTTCCATTCAATCTGTTTTTAGAAACCGGATCAGAGAAGGAGTGCACTGTTCCCGGAGAGACTGCAATAGCGGGTCAATGCGTGGAGTGGACAGAGCAAGCTCCATTTCCAGCTCCCTGTTCCAAAAAGCCATTTAATATATGGTCCCCACATGGGGGACGTATCAGATATTAAACTGATAAGAACAGATACTACACTTGATCTTAGCCATAGGAGGCCGAGAAGCGATGGCCTGAAATGGTTGGCCATTTCAGACGCACCCAGGCCTACAACCGACACCCATTGTGGAGACCTAGCCAAAGATTGCCGCAAGGAAGACATTTTCAGAAACTCTGGATGCATTCTCAATGACAGTTCGGGTGTGCTTGGGTTTTGGTCGGTTGTTTGGCTGTGTGTGTCTGTGTGTGCTCGTTGAAGCTGCGCCCAACGCGTTTTGAATCTGCATAACTCTGCCCACTTTGACACACCCACCATCCCCATTGTGACTGCAGGTGAAGGTTCCGTGCTAAGATTCTATCGACTGCAGGCAGCGCACCTGGTTGGTCAAAAGCATTAGAATACTCCTCACACAGGTGTATCTACAAGACACAAGACTAGCAGATTCGAGATCAGCACAGACACCAGTTTTCCTTTTTTTCAAATACCTATCATACACCGCATTTCAAAGTCGGTGGTCCACAAGAGGTAAACAATGTCTTCCAAAAGAATTCATGATCGGTGGTCACAAATGTGGTATGTATGGCAGAACTACTCATTGGATGCTTCAATTTAAATACCAAGTGCTGACAGCAGGCAGGGGCCTAATTCTGTAGATGGCACAGTATATTTGCTACACTGTAAGAAAGGCCTAATTCAGGCCTACATCTTAACACACCTGTGGCAGCAACCAGGAAAGACTGAAAATTGATTGCCTGATTGATTGATTGATTGCCTATTGAATGCAATGCAATGCTTGACATACATACATACATACATACATACATACATACATACATACATACATACAGAGGTGAAAGCAAGGCACACAAAATGTTGCAATTAGGCAAGTGAAATCGAGCAGCATGCTACATTTGGCAGCCAGCGGCATGTGAAATGTGCTTCCTTAACAACCCTGAAATAAATTCCCATCTAGGGTTCCAAGACAACTTACTGTGCTGATTAATTTCCATTCAATCTGTTTTTAGAAACCGGATCAGAGAAGGAGTGCACTGTTCCCGGAGAGACTGCAATAGCGGGTCAATGCGTGGAGTGGACAGAGCAAGCTCCATTTCCAGCTCCCTGTTCCAAAAAGCCATTTAATATATGGTCCCCACATGGGGGACGTATCAGATATTAAACTGATAAGAACAGATACTACACTTGATCTTAGCCATAGGAGGCCGAGAAGCGATGGCCTGAAATGGTTGGCCATTTCAGACGCACCCAGGCCTACAACCGACACCCATTGTGGAGACCTAGCCAAAGATTGCCGCAAGGAAGACATTTTCAGAAACTCTGGATGCATTCTCAATGACAGTTCGGG